>NW_027112419.1:282707-291556 GCF_000696795.3 Halyomorpha halys | reverse complement strand
AATATAAATTATTGAAAATATATATATCCTATATAATGTGCATAGAAGGCTAAATAGAAGATGGACGATAAATCACCTTAAATAATGTTAATTGATAAACAAAAATCAAGTAAGGAGGTATATTTGTAATTTCCATGAAATGATAATAAATAAATAGGCTTATTGCTTAATTTTTTCAGACGATGAACTCTTAACATGCTTCGTCCATGGCACTAAGTCATTGGAAATCGCAAAGAAGAAGTTGGACTCTTATTTTACGATTCGTGGCCTTCGCCCAAAACTCTTCGAGTTCTCTGTTAGAGATCCTTTGGATCCAGACTTCCAGAAAGCTAACTCCTCAACGTACGTATAGAACTGTGTATTTAAATAATTATTCTTAGGTTCATATTTAGCATTCCAAGTTACGTATTAAATATGTATGATTTATTAGAAGTTTGATGAATCAACGTGTGTAATTAATGAAGGTGGGTCCAGTAAAAAAACAACTGAAAGAAAAACATTTTATAAACTATTTAATCAGGAGCAATGTTTGTTTAGTGGAGTATAACGAAATTTGTGGAATAAATTGTATGTGCGAAAAGCAGGCATCCACTGCTCACCAGTACTGCAATTTTCATATCACACGAAATTCTTGAGAAAGAAAGGAAAATACTTGGTTTCTTTTGGAAAGGTTAGTATGACAGAAAAGCACAAGGCAATACGATTTTCCATTCTGGTCGATTGATATCTAACAGATGCTATCAGATGGGGATAAAATTCTCTTTACCATTATGTAGAAAATTTCATATACTTTAATTTTGAAAAAAAAAATTGAATATATATGTAATCGATAAATATCATATTTATTGAAAATATATATATATATATATATATATAAATGATAATTTTTCGTGCGACATGCCGTTTTCAAAAAAGAACCTTCATGCCTTTCGGTCAAATTGCTTGAACTCGGCAACGTTTATTAGACATTGTTCAAGGGACCGTCCGCAACAAATTCTTGAAACTTTTGGAACTATGTGATTTAATGGAGGGAAAAACTTAAATTCGACTGAAATATAATCAATTTAATAAAAATTGTTTATTTAATCATTTTATTCATATAGAACTTAGATTTAATTTGATGGTAAAACAAAAAAAAAATAATTCTGGCAGTTATGGGGCTAATTAAAAAACATCTACGTAATTGACGATAAAAGAATTTCGAACTTCCTTCAATCATTAAATTTTACAAAATCTTAAACATTTAACAGCTCATAGGGCCTTGTAAATACATTCAATTCTATTAATTGTATACTTCATTATGCATTGCAAGTAGCTAATCAAAATTTAATACTTCCGTTTCTTTAGGAGGAAGTTCTTCTTAGATAGTACGACTCCGGAAGGCTATAGAGTCTTGTTCCACAACCTAACGCCAACCTTCAATGAATGCTTCGTCCATTCACAGGAGATCGTAAAGAGCATGATGTGTATAGAGATGGCTATGCACACTTGGCCGGACATGAAGGGACTGTACCTCGTATACGACATGAAGACTTTAGATGCCACACTTCTGACCAAACTTGCACCCACTTTGTTGGGGTCGGCTCTTGATTGGTTCCAGGTATCATGTAAAAAATTAAATGATCATTATCTTTATCATTAATCACGATATCTAATATTTAATAGATTAGTGATATATATCGGTAAATTGTAAACATAATGTATATCGGTAGTTTGTAAACCTAATGTATATCGGTAGTTTGTAAACGTAGTGTTAACTTGTGATGCTATTAGGAAGCGCTGTAAACATAGTTAACACAGGCTACCAGAGAATACTGACTCCTTATATACTGGTGCCTTAATTAATAAAAATTAGGAACAGACTAAAAACAATACAACTAAATTGTCATGACAGCAGAACTAATTAAGACTACTTAAAATACTTGATTACTATATTATTTATATTTATAATTAGCAAATAGACATTTCCTTACTCCAGGAAATGTACTGCAGGATTGGGAAAATTTTAGGATTTAGAAATAGTTATAGAATATTTCACGGTGATCCAAAAGCAGTCATGATAATAAATAATGTCAATATCGATGGAATCTTACTACCACAATTTACAGATAACATGTGTGTAGTGAAGGTTAAACCAAATGATAATCAGTTTATACCCATTAGTGTTACCATTATGTCAAATCAGGTATTGGATTAAACATCCTAAAAATAAGGATAATGGAATAATTTTAAAGCTGGATTCCAACAATCGATCATTTTTTGGTTTGATTTAAAAACCAATTTGAGAGGAAGAAAATTGGTAGATTTATATTGAACATTTAATTCTTCTTAATCAACCATCAATAAGAACTTTTAGCTATTGCAAAAAAATCACATTATTTTTGCATTAAGTAGTAGTTTATATTTACTTTATTTTCATTTTGGATTTTACTCACTTTATTTTTATCAACTTATTGTTGCTACTTTATATTTACGTGTATTTACTTTTTATTTCCTATATTGTTCCTATAAATATGTATGTCTAAATATGCTTAAAAAATGTACTCATATGCTTCTTACAATGCCATATGCTCTCGAGAGTATGAAACATGTATGTAAAATCAATAAACTGCTCTCTCACTTACTTGTTCACTGTGGCAGAGAACAGAAAAGATTGATAGTTAAGAAGTCGAAGTTTCGCAAAAGGTGTTAAAAGGGAAAAAATCTTCACAGAATCTAAAGGATTCTGTATATTTTATGAGATGATATATCCCGTCGCAAAATAAAAATAATACGATCCAGTACTGTTGCTGGTCGGTCGAAAATTAATTGTAATGTAAATATTTTGATGGAAATTTTATCTATTTTATTTTTATTATTTAAAATTATCTTTTAAAATATTCATTTTTTTAGTTAGCAAAAAAACTGACTGGATTAAATTAACTTAGGCTGGTTGATAATAATAACTAAACAATTAATTTATATTCATCTCGAGCCAACGAATTATTTAAAATTACAAGTAAGCCCAGCGAGTCAACAGGTGTGTTACTAATTCTCATTTGGCCTTGTAAACCAGTTCTTCAATTTAATTTCGGAGCTAACCTTATCTTTAAGTCGATTGAAGGATTTCTAGGTAAAACCAAATTAGTCAAAAAAATTTCAAAAACTGAGTTTACGCCACCTTTAAATAGTGTGAAGCATTACACATATAACTAAAAACAGAGTTCGTCGGGTCTGTAAAAGCATCTGAAAATGCGGCTATTTGAAAGTACCTTACAAGTCTGGAACGTTTCCAGCAAGAAACTACTTTTCAGTGATAGTTTATATAAATATCCCTAAATAATATAATTAAGGTGATTTCAATACTATTTTGATTTTATAAACAGCGCCCTAAACTTAAAGTAGATGAATAATGGTGTTTTAAAAAGTAACGATAAGACAATTTGACTGTAATATTTAACATTATTATCCCTATGAGTAATGAATTTTTATTGAATTCGAAAACCACCAACTATCCCTCCAAACAAGATAAAATTCAATGTTTTAACCCTAATTTAGAATTGGTAACATTCCTGACGCCTACAAAGAATCTAAAAAAATAAATTTCACATACAATTAGTCAGTTTCTTAGTGTTGATCTTACCTACAAACTAAGGATCTTCCTTTATCTTTTAACAATATTTCATAACATAATCTTGACACTATTAATCAGGAAATTATTGTAATTTTTCTAAATTATTACAGAGCTCGGTTCCAGTTAAATTGAAGGGCGTTCTGATATTCAATGCCCCTACGTTTTTGGAGAAAACTGTTGATTGGTTACTAAAACCATTTATGAAGCCAAAACTCTTTCAAAGGGTATGCTCTTAATCTACCTATCTACCTTACATATTTTATTAATACTGTTGTGTATTTCATTGATTAGTCAAGTCCTCATTAATACAATTTGAAGTTCGACAGCTAATGCTTAATTATTTGTCATATATATATAATAAAAGAATATAAAATAACATGAAATACAAAGTAAACTATAGCAGAATTAGGTATATATATATATATATGTTACTTACCAAAATTTATGTTCTGCAAGTACATTTTTGTATAATGATCCCATGAAAAAGTGTTTATTTATTTTTTGTAATTTACATACAAAGGTACATTTTATGCTAATATAATTCAATTTTAAAAACATAAAAATAATAATATTTTATTTAGTTTACCGATTATCTTGATTTAAAATTAATCCTTCGGAAACAAAATATTCCCCACTCTCACTTCTTTGACTCTTGTGAATAACGAATTGACCCACTCACAAATGAATTTTGATTTTTGAGAGAACGATTATTTTGAATGGAATCGACTCGTGGGTTTGATTTCCGATTTACCTGTCAATCTCTATATTTTATCACAAATCTTTTCACGCTAAAACTTCCTCAGCCCCCCTTCGAATACGAAACTTAGCTGTGGTTCAAATTAAAGAAAGGTTGATAAATACTCTTTTGAAAACTGTATGTACTGTTTTATTAATTATTGAATTATTAGAAAAGTACTAATTAATATACGTCGGCAATAATTATATCTTTACAGTTGAAAGTTACATCGGAGGACAAGAGTTGTGTGAAGAAATATCTGCCAGAAGAAATCCTTCCATCTGACTACGGCGGTACAAGAACTAAATCCTCTAACGAGTTGACTGGTAAGATATTATTTCGTAAAGTTCTTTAATTTAATATGAAATATGTGTAAACTGAAAATAATATTGTGAAGGTAGCATTCGTAAATGCTGGGGAGGGAATTTTCATGCAGTAACAACTCAAAATGTGCAAGTTAATGTATAAAACACTAAGATTCAACCTTATGTCTTTTATAATATACATTAGTAATTCTATTTTATGAAATAATTGAACTTTATACTTCCAAAATATAAATACAAAGGTTATATTATCTTGTTTAAACTAAAGGAATATCGCTAAATACTCACAACTAAGAACTAAGACTGGAAATATGAAATAAGAGATTGCCACTAGCCATTACGAAAAATATGTGTTAAACATATTAACAAGGAAATTTATATAACATTTATTCATAACTATGAAGCTGATTCTGTAGATGTATTTTCAAAGTTACTGAACACGACTGATTAACACGATTCCAAGGATATTCTTAACTAGCGTTTATTTTTTTTTATAAATTGAGTAAGGGAAAAAAATAATATTGGTATACTTACCTATACGGGCATAGTGAAAATCGTTCAGTAGTTTTGTCTCTAAGATCTAAATCATCTAATTTAGGCTAAAAAGTACAAAATATGCGATTGTATAAAATTAGCAATAACACGAAAATTCAGTATCTACTTATAATCTTCTAACAACCTGCTGCTGCGAAGTTTTTCGGTTTGTCGTCACACCCAAGGTTAATCGTCGCAATTACCGGGCCAAAATAGAACGAGATGCCGAGACAGCAATAACTGAGATCTTACTATGATTCAATTAATTAAATAATAACTGTTAGTTTCATTACTATAATTTTTCATAATTGCAGTAATTTTTTTTTTTTTTATTTAATATATTTATTGAAATTTATAACTACGCATTATAATACATCCAGTCAATTTGATGTAAGTTATAATAGATTGATGCAGGCTTGTAAAACACTACCGATTGGGAACACTCTAATGACGTTTTTACACTAGCAGGTCTTGTGACCACCTTCTTTTTAGGCGCCTCGGAGAATTGCCTGGAACGGAAGAGGATGCAAGATTAGAAGAAGTGAATTTGGATGGTTAGGGAGTTTATAATGGAAGGAATGATATCTGGTTCGGGCTATATCAGTTACATAGGGAACATTAGGGTGTTTAGGGAACATGTATGATTCTATTTGTGACAAAGTAAGGAGCATTGCGAATTTTTCAAAGGATTTTGGATTGTAAGGATTGGATACGTGAGGAATTCGAAGGTTTAGTGGAACCCCAAAGCTCAACGCCGTGTGTCCAGATAGGCCTTATAATTTATAATAATTGGCTCAAAATCAAATAATGACTAATATTTTTTTATTTATTAATTTTATGCACAACTGTAGTAATATTTTTCAACAAGTGAATAAGATGTTTTACAAAAAAAATGACAAGAAGGTAAAGGCCATTCAAATTGAAGGTAATAAGGCTCTCTATTGAAATTGAAATTTAAAAATCAATTTACGAGGTGCCGAGATGCCAGCTCCTTCGTAAACTTCTCGTATTGGTTAGTCTTGTGTTGATAGCCCTTGAATTAGAGCGTTAGTGTTTATTGGAAGTGTTTCCTGAAACCGTTTATATAGTTATTTAAAAGTTGATCGTACGTGTAGAGTTTGTAAGTCTTTGTGTAAGTTCTTGTACAGATGTTAAGAGGGATTAATCCGTGGTATTACTTTTAAATGAAATTGTTTTAGTTTCGGTAATTTTTTTTTTTTTTTGGTATATCCGTAAATTTGTGCACTAAAAGTCTAAACTGGTCTGAGAAAGTAAGTATTAACTTAAGTAAACCTTAAGTTTAATTTATTTAAAATGGTAATTTTGATCGTTTTTTTTTAAAAGATGAAATAATAAATTAAGTCGGAAGTTCATCTTCTATTTTGATGTGTGTAGTCCTTGTAATTCGATTGTTCAAGGTCAATCCAAGGTATTTTACTGTGTCTGTTCGAGTTAAACTCCATTCGTTAAGAAAAACACAAGGACATAGACCACCACGGAGTGTGTTATTTGCACTCATTTCTCAATGTTTATCACTGTTTCCATTTGATATACCTTTCGTGGATGTGAGCTTGGTAAATTTGCTAGTGCTGCGAGGCTTGTGCTTGGTCGCCGTAATAATGTGTTCCATTGTGGGTACACTTAATAATTAAAATTAAAAAAAAAAGTAGAAAAAAAACACATCAAAACGTACGATTAAATAAAATATAAAACTAGTTTCAATAGAATGTCTTTTTCATCATTTGTTTTTATTCCTACGTTTTGCTGAATTTGAAACAAAAAAAACAAGAGACGTAGTTGAAGGAAAATCCAGTAAGTAATTACAATTTGAACTTCTTTTTTTCATCCCTCAGGAGTGGATGATTTACTATCTTGAAACAAATTAGAAGGAACCAAGTACCGTTAGTAAGATCAATGGATCTATTGCAGGAGATACAATGGAGCGAAACAATGAGACAGGATTATGATAACGGTCGAAATGAAGGCGACACCACTGTCTTCATAATCATGATGTTTAAAACGCTGATTTAAAAAGTTATATTTTTTATTCATTATCATTCAACGACGAGATACAAATTTAGTGGATGAACACAACAAAAAATATCGTTGAACTTAGAATGAGATAAGAAAACGTATGAAAAAATATAATCAGCTAAAATTCTTCCTTACGGAGTACGTGTTTTATCTTGCTACATTGCCTGGCGGAGTTATTTTTGTTTTTATTTTTAAATATATAATAGCATACATATTTCTCAAGGTCGTAAAGCGCTAAATGACGACAGAAAATGTAGAAAAAAAATCAGGCTTTCATACATTTCGTTTTTAAAATTCCATTTATAAACGTTTATTTTTGGGCCTCCTAAATGTATTTAACTGATTTTAAGACATACAATTCCGTTGATTATAGTCGTGTTATAAAAATATATATACAAATAAATTAAATATCTGAAAAATAATTTTATAATTAAACCTTGGGCAAGAAGAAATCTGCTTTTAATATACGAAGTTTACAAGTTATTTTGACACTAAATAACAGTGAAATGAAGACAATTTTTTTTGAGTATATTAAATTTTATAACAAGTTCTAGAGGACAACGTACGGGGTAAAAATAAAATATATATTTCCTTCCTTTATTAAATGTTTACATTCGTAATAATTAATGAAACAGATATATCTGAATCTCTTAAAGCGACTTACATTTTTACTTATAAATTTTAATATAAAACAATTTTCAAACATTTATTTTTATCTATTTTACATTTTTTCATAGTGTATTATAAGAGGTGATTGTCAAGTACAGTTGAGCGACAAGTAGTGTTTTCATAGAGGTTTTCCATAGAAAATTAAAAATAAAGATTTTTTTAATCACAAAGATCAGAAACCAACCGATAGGAAAAATAGCTGGTATGAGTAGATTTATACAAGTACTTTCATGATTAGTATATTAAATAATATTTTTTTAATTTTTTTGTTACTGGAAGGATTGTAAAAAATTTGAAATTGACCAATACAGTACCGAAACATAGTAAAAAACGTGTTGTACTTACACATATCTTGTATACATTAATATACATGGCAAAAATACTTAAACGATATTACCAACTTACTTATCGAAAAAAAAATTGCCCAAATAATGAAAACAAAAATAATCAGAGCTAGGAAAAAAATCCTTAAGTCGAGGTGTTGAGGTAATATCTTGGCTAAGGATTTTAGACGGAGAAAATTATGTAAAGTTAAAATAATTCACCTTCAATACATTAATTCTATGAAATACATTTTGACTCAGTCTAGGGAGCTTCGAAATAAGTTATCCTACTAATAGAGAGTAAAGTAGGACTCCAGGTCCCATTCAAATTAGAGGTAACTTAAAAGGAGGTGAGATAGTGCCAGATTGTATGTTATTACTTTATTTATCAACATATACGGTTACATTTTGTGCTGAAAAATCAAATTTCTGTTTTTTATTTTTTACAAAAAAAATAATCAATAATTAGGTATGGTGAACATACTTATTTTATTTTTGACAAAACATAACCTCACTATTGGAAATATCCTTTTTTTCTTTTAAGATTTAGTCACAAATCACATTTACTCTTCGTCGTAAACCTGCCGACTGCCCTACAGTATACTTTAATAATGTGG
>NW_027112419.1:252030-282255 GCF_000696795.3 Halyomorpha halys | reverse complement strand
CATTCCTGGCAATCCTCCAAGGCGCCTGAAAAGAAGATGGCCTCGTGACCTTATATTGTAAACTGTTTTAGAGTTCTACTACTGGGTAGTTTCTCTACATCCTGGATCATATCATATGTCATTATGATCAAATTTACTGGTTGTATTTTTTTATACAGTTGTAAATATCAACTAATAAATAAAATAAAAAAAAAAAAGATTTAGTCAAAGATTTCAATTAATATGAACTTCTTTCCAACTATAAAAATTAATAGCTATTAAAATTAACACTATTTATAGGGTATATAAAACCAAATCTGACGTTTCAAATTCATCAAGATAACTCTGTAATCCACATTTTTTCTGAAGCAGATATAATTTTCTAAAAATTGCCTTTTTGTTTAAAACTAAATTTTTCATCTTTTTGCCATGGCTCGTTTTTTTGTTGTTTTTTTTACAACTCTAATACACAAACAAGGTTAAATGAAAAAAAAATAATACATCAGAGAACGTAGCAATCTTCAAAGAGTACGTTACTTGATCTGTTAAAAAATGTTACAATTAAATTGTTTTGACCGGTACTGATAATTTAAGTTTCTTAAAAAGTTATTAAATGGAGGAGTTTTTGAAATAATTATATTTATTATAATCGTATCTGTTTTGGTTGTGAAATATTTGTGTAGTTTCAATGATTTCTTGTTATAAAAAAAAATACTTTTAACAAAATAGCATCCAATATCAGGACATCAACTTAACTCATTTTAATATAAATGTTTTAACATGTAATATAAAGAAACTAAAACAATAAAACCCCACAGAAAATGCTACTGTTAGTTCAGGAATAAATTAAATTAGTTATCAATAACTAAAATAATTTCTCACATCACGAGAACCAACAATGCTCACAGTTTGCAACAGATTATTGCAGAGGAGTGTAATAAAACTTGTTACGTAAAACATTCCGCTACCCTGAGGAAGACGGGAAAAGAAATAACTTTAATAACAAGATATTTAAAAGCGCTCATTCACTTAGTTCTGTGTTGGCAATATTATCAAGCTACCCCTGCACATTCTCACCTGATTTTACGAAATGGAAATCCAGCTAGGGACGCAGTAGGGCGTTAGATACGTAGATGTTGTTAGAAAGATAGCTTCATGGACTTAGCCCATTTGTGAAGAAGCCAAACATTGCAAGGTTTGCAATAACATACTCCTAAGCCATAGAATTGTTTTCGAGGAAACTTTTTGGGTTTAGAGTTCAAAAACACACATAGTTTGTTTATAAACGCATTTTAGATAATAGGTGTATTCATGATCTTAAGTTTAACATGTTAAATGGAAAACTATTTTCTTGTTTTACCATGTCAAAATGAAATAACATATAACATGGTTGAGAGTCTGTTACTATGTCTGTTAATTGGAGTGTAACGTCACTCAACAGACCAGCGGAATTCGTCACCGTTTTGCTTGTTATCATGTTAGATTACTCGATCGTAGTTTACGTTTTGATTGTGTTAGTATTGTTTTGGGTGTTTTTAGAACTAATAAAGCAATGGATGATAATAATAATAGTGTAATGACAGTTTTCAAATAGTTCATCTTGATTCCCTTCCGCACAAGCTAGAAGTGAAGACACTCAATAGCCAAACTTTCACACAACTTCTACTTTTCATTCAATTTATGCATATTGTAATAAATTATTTTAATGGAAACATTGAAGTAATAACATGAAGTTTTAGAAGGACGGGTTATAAAATAAGTTGCTCAGAAAATCCGCTAGGATCTCTTATGCATCTAAAATTTAACATGAATTTAAATAAGAGCTGCTCACAATCATATACTTATAACATTTAACACGGTAAAACATTTTATATTTAACACAACATCATGAATACCCCTAATATCTAATGCCAGTTAAAGTATACAGCGTAAGACACGTAATTAATTAAGCAAAGCGGTTACATTACTTTTCTTTGATTTTAGATGAATGGATTGATTTAATATTGAGCAAAAGAAGTTGGTTCCAACGGACTTCGAATCAGATAGCAGATGAGAAAAAGAGGCCACCGGACGAAAATGATACTTACGGCGTTCAAGGAACTTTTAGAACATTAGCCCTTGACTGATCGGTATATGAAAAAATGTATAATATTTATTTTTTTAATATATCGAACTATAGTTCGACTAGTAGTAACAATATATTGTTAATCGTATCATATTGTACAAAGCTATATAACAGTTTGAACTTTTTAGTTAAATAACAAATGTACGATAAGCAGTAAATAAATACAGCTTTTGTTTTTATAAACAATAAGAGAACTGAAATGAAGGAGTGATGTTAACAATTATGGATTGGTACTTAATCATACATAAGAGAGATCGATTATTCTACAGAAAGTTAGTATATTTACTTCCATTGTATATTCAATCTTACAGTATACGTACATTTACTTTAATCAATTAGGAGTTACAAGAACCAGTAGTAATAGTACCTAAAATTATTGTTGCAAGAAATTAGTAAATTTACTATAACTATTGTATCTTAGAAATAAGTCACAAGCAATCATGTTTTATGTTTACAGTTTTTTTATTTTATTTTTTTTTTTACAATATAGTTTATGACCGTATACGATTGAAGTAATAATATATGTGTTAATATCTTTATATAAATATTTGCACTGATAATGGTCATGGTCTGTATGTTTAATAAACATGAATCATATTATATATTCCTTTTTTTTATACCTTTCCATATTTCTGTAAAAAAAAATACATAAACCAAATTAAAAAAATAATAATAATTTTAATTTAGATAGATTTATTTCAATTTACAAAAATAAATCTAATTTTATATAGTATCTTAGTATATTTTTTTGTTCCAACTTAAAACTATTGTTACACTTTCACTCTTAAACAAAATTCAAATCTTATGATACTATTTGAAAGTCCAATTTTCCTTCTTTCCGATGATAAAAACAAATATAATCTAGATTTATAAGCATAAAAAATTCTCTCAAATATTGTTGGGGGTACGAAGAAAAAAGAACTCAAATATTTTTGAACAATTGTTAATACGTGAGTAGCTCAGTTCAACTGATTTAAGAGTCGAAGGTTCCTTAATTTGGGAAATCCCTCACTCCTGTTATTCACAAAGCTTAATGAAATTGAGTATTGTTTTCTTATATCTAAGAACTATCATAAAATATGATAAATAATCTCTCAGAGACCACGCTACAACTTTTTGTAGCATTCATAAAGTAGTTTCATTTATTTTTTCTTTCCAGGCTATTAATAATTATGTATTCTAACATTATTTTTTATATTATATCTAAATGTCAAATAAAAAAGTTAAAATGAAATAAGCAAATATTTTATTTTATTTTTGGAGTTCTATCAGTGGGTAGATTCTCCATATGTTTGTATCATGTCGCTATGTCAGCTACAGCAAATTTACTAGTTGTATATATTTGTATACAGTTGTAAATAACAATAAATAAATAATTTTTTTCTTTGACATTTTATTAATTTCTATGATATTTAATCCAAAATTGTGAGTATAATTTGTTCAAATATGGAAGTCATCTCATCGATGATGCTCGACTGCTGCCTACTACAAGCCCTTAGTTTCAAACAAGGCCAGGTCCCGTAGAGCCAATCACAGCAGAGGATTCGGACCACGTGACCACGAAAAACATTACTAAGGTTACTAAGGTTGAGCGATTACTATTTCATTTTAGGCGTTAGTTGTGAAATACATTTTTTTTTTTAACACGTGAAAGCTGTGAAATTTTAAACGACCCATATTCAAATTGACCTGATCCAGTTTAAACCATTTGGTAATTTTTAAGAAAATTGGTACAGAAAATTTTAGATAAAAAAATTAATTTTTTTCAAAACTGTTTTTAGGGATGCTAAATATAAACATGAACTTGAAATACATTAGAAAACAAAATGTCGACATACTTTACAGAACACGACAAATATAAAAAAAAATTATTTCGACGCTTTTGTTTCTCCTCCAAACCAAAAAATTGTTCCGGGATCACAGGCCATATTCTTACTGAGGAGACACAAAAAATAGGTGTTTTACAGTACTCAAGGCAAGTAAAAAAGAAAAAAGGAATAAATAAAAACATTTACCTTAACTTAATAGTTTTAATTTAACTTCATCTACGAGTTTAAAACACTTTTGAATCTAGCTTAGAAGCTCGAGGGCCGTCTCAGAGCCAGATTTGCACCAAGGATTTGTAGTGAAAGCGCATAGGAACCTGATCTTATAATAAACAGTTTAAATGGGACAAGGCGATGTTGACCTTAGAACGGCAATAATAAATAATTAGACTATAACCAAAACAAACAAATTAGTGTTTAATAACGCTGATATTAAGCGAATATAAAACTTCAAAAGAAGTATAAAAAAAAGTCTGTAGTATTTTCACATGAAGCTTTTAATCTATTTAATATATCCCTAGTTGATACGAGAAATAAATGAGTGTATAATGATATTATAATTGCCAGAAATCTTAAAAGAAAAAGTTAATTGTTTAACCTTCTGAGCATGAATATTAGATTTCAAGGTCATGATAATTTAGTTTCACGACTTTATTAACCAATTACGCTGTAAGGATTGTTTTTTAAGCAAACGGCTCAACCAATTTTCAGTATAAAATTAGCATTGATATTTTAAAAACAATTTAAGCTGAAAATACTGAACTTTCCTCATTAGGTTTACTGATTTATGAGCAATGGCTAAAATAATTCGGTAACATACGCTATTTCTCAAAATCAATTTAATCGTAACAGTTGATGAAGGTTTTTATAAGTTTTTGTTAATACCTCCAATCATTTATAGATCATAGTTTATAAAATCTAAATCTCAAATAATAATATAATAAAATTAAAGACATTGAAATAAAAAAATCATCTTTAATATTAATGATCCTCCTGAAATTAGTTTAAAAAAAAAGTACATGCTGGTGCCACTTCTTAAATTTGTCAAGGAGTGTTAATGCAATTAGCAATGTGCCGTTGTCTGACTTTCAGTGTAAACCAACTAAGACATACAAATCCGAAGAATATTTCTAACTACTCCAACTGATGCTGAATGTTTCGAATCCGATAATAACGTACATTCATTTAACTAGAAAAAAGTTTGCTATTTAATTAAAACTATTATTTTGACTACGAAACTGATTTGCTGCACTCCTACTCTTGAGGATTTATTATTTATAATATAATTTTCCTAATTTCCATATTTTTTAGTTAGTAGGTTTATCACTGGATAAAACTTGACCCAACAGCGTCTTTTATCACCTACAGATGATAAAACCTTGAGAGTCTGTACAAAATTAGTGTATATCTTGTGCTATTTTACTGTACTTAAACAGCTTCCTTTGAACCATTGTTTAATCATAAAATAAATACGCACTGGCGTGTTGCTAAGCCCTTGCTCGTTATAATCATTATTTCGAAGGCAATCTGAGGTTTCAGTGACTTACAAGATTATTAAAACCTTCCTTTGAACTATTGTTAGTCGTACAATAAATAAGCATTTAGTACAAGATCCGAGAAGAAAAAAAGGCAGTTATCTCACCCCAATTGTTGATTACTTTAATGAAAACTATGTATAATTAATAGTCAAAATTGATAATACCTGCCAAGTATAGGTAGGGGGAATAAAAAATGGCAGTTGTTTAAAAACCTTAAAAAAACACTAATTTTTCATTCGGAGCTCTATATCTTAAAAACTACCAACAACACTAGAAAATCTAAGAGACCTTTTTTTAAGTAGAGTAAATTTGCTGAAATATTAGACCAAAAAGAGCTATTTACGTCCAATAGTTCTCGAGATATAGAGTTTTTATGATGTTTATCTTTGTATGAGTAGTAGTTTTTATGATATTTGCCAAAATTAACTCACAAAATATTAATTTATAGTTGTTCATATAAAATGTTGGATATTTGAGAAAAATATATCTCTAGATCCATAAGAGACACGTATGTCAGCCAACACTCAAAATAAAGGAAATTTAACTTACTATAAAGTAGTTGATGACACTTATCTTCTTAGGGGTAGTAGTTTTTATTGTATTAACATATTAATATAAATTTGGCAAATGAAAATATGTCCGAAAAAGAATAAATCAATTTATTTTAGCAAATTTCATGTAAACTATTACTCCTACGATGACAAACATCATAAACTACTTTATAGCTTATTAAACTAGCTTTAATTTGAGTCCTAATTGACATCTGTACGTCATACAGTTTTTGAGATATAAATTCTCTAACTACTGATCTTTCAGTACGTCCCATACAATATTTTTATGAAATGTTGCTTTTTAAAAAGCTATATCTCGAAAAATATTTAACGTAAATAACTCTATTACGACTCATATTTTAGCAAATTTACTCTTTAAATGATGTTCTCTTGTGTTGTTCCTACTTTTTAAGATATAGTGCTCCGAATAAAAAATTAGTGTTTTTTTAAGGTTTTGAAACAACTGCCATTTTTTATTCCCCCTACCTATACTTGGCAGGTATTATCAATTTTGACTATTAATTATACATAGTTTTCATTAAAGTAATCAAAATTTGGGGTGAGATAACTGCCTTTTTTCTCCTCTTGGGCTCTGGTACTAATTGGTCTATTGTCAAAACCTTACTTGTTATAATAATTATATTGAAGGCAATTTGAGGTTTCAGTGACTTGGAAGATTTTCACATTGTTTTACTCTAATTACGGAACAAAAAGGATAAGTAAAAACACTAACTTTAAATTTTATTGTATATGTATAGTAACTAAAGGGATGTGTTGTAAACAACTGCCATGATCCACTATCCGTGATATTCCATATCAAACCCATATATTTTGCTGAAATTGCGTCTGAATAAATATTTATTTATTTATTTTTTTGCCTAAAAAAAATATTAGTTCTTTTGTTATCCAGAAACTCAGGTGTTTGACAAGTTATGGCACCGAAGGCTTCTTTTTAAACTGAAACAAATTCTTTCAAGGGCTTACTATTAATCATCTCTTCGTGACAGTTTTTTTATGTCCAAAAGAGCTCAGCGATTTTAACAGTCAAACAGGAGTCCCTAAAGATTCTATCCTGGCCCCACCTCTGTACATAATATGTCCTCAGGACATACCGACAGACAACGTTCTAATTGCGTCGTATGCAGACGGCAATGGTATTATCATGAGAAACGTACACCCTTTACAGACCATACTGACAATAAATATCAAGATATTCAAAAATAAAATGAAAAGAAAATTAAATGCCTTTTTTATGAGAGAAAAATATCTCTTCAATAAAGCCTTTTATCTATTAATATAATTGTTTTTCATGGATAGCCATAATAATTTAAAATGAACCCCATTCGTGAGGTTAAGGATTATAAATAAAAATTACTCTTATGACTTAATAATTATAATAATAAATTATGACTTAGAAAATATTCGCCTTTTGTTACAATATAAATAAATTAGAACTGTTGATCAATTAAAAATATCCCAACAAACAATTTTTTTTTATTCATCTCTGTTATTTCAAAATTCAATTAATTACTTTTTTTTATTTGAATATTTATAAGGTTTCGTTTTATCAACGTAAGTCGACTTATACCTATTTTCATATCATTAAAACTAATTCTAAAGTTTTTAATTGTCAATAAATGGATTTTTTTTTTTTACAAACAAATATTTTACTAAATCATTATTTTAATTAGAAATGATTTCATTTTTCTTAATAAAATGTAATTCTCTGTTTGCTGTATTGATAATGTTTATTTGTTTCGTAGACATTTTAATCGGTACTGATAACCCTAGAGAGTTATTCGTCCTGTTTCCATTCTATAATTGAGGTCAATTGACCTAAAATCAACGGTTTTTCGTGAATAATCTATTGTCATTCACGTCTCGAACTCCTTAATGCACTTTGGTACTCGCTTTCCTATAAGTATGCATACTTCACATTTAACTACGTCAAGTATTTCTATGAAAGCCTCAATAAATCCAGTAAAATTGTAAGTGAATCTAGAATTAATTGGAAACCAAATTATTTCAGTGGATCCCAATAATAATAATCTAACAATAATGAGGTGTAGATAGTTGACCGTAGATTAATAAGTGGAGAAGATGGTGCGGGGGGGGGGGGAGAGAGGGAGGGAAGTCAGCATAAAGACAAAAATAAACAAAAATCATTTATTCATGTTTTTTGATTTATTTTCATTTCATTATTTGGTTAATTAAATAATAATTTTTATCGTTCGAGATTATTTAATATTTTACTGCTCTAGCTTATGAATTGTAGTACCTTCCCCAGCGCCTTAATAATCAAAAGTGTAACTAATGAATTTCATTTATGCCTTTCATTCCTATGTTATTTCGGCACCGACCGATATATGTTTTCATCTGGTGGGACCATGTTGGATGTACCTTTCTGTATAAATGATATGAAATAAAAATCTTGTTGTTTAACTAGTACATATTTTCACCTTTTCATAATTATCGATGTAGTGACACAGTAATATATATATATATTCCAGAAGAAAACAAAAACGAAATATTATTACTATCTTTGCTAATTCCTTTTATTTTGTTATTGCCTCTCCTCTTTCGCAATTTTGAGGTCAATTATCTAATTTCTCACATTTTTTTTTTTTTATGCCTTGCTAAATCAAAATATAATAATATTTCATTTTCATTTCACGTTTTTATTACGTCTAATCAATTAAGCAACTTTATGAGAAAACAGGATTATTGTACCATTCATATATAATTATTTATTGAATTACTAATACCTTTGCGAATTCCCTTTTTATTATTGTTTCTCCTCTTTTGTTATTTCGAGGTCAATTGCCTAATCTACAAGGATTATCATTCAATACAATTATAATTTTAATTAATGTTGAAACGTAATTAATTGAATTTAATTACGTGTTTTTCTTAATATTTTTCTCGGAAACACTTTTTTTTATGACTCGTTAAATAAAAATTAATCCGTATTAACATAATAACGCTTCATCTTTATTACCTCTAATCAGTTACTACAACTTACTGTATCTTTGTTAGCTGAATTGAAAAAACAGTTTATATATATTTTAATACAGTTGTAAATGTCAATAAATAAATTATAAAAAAAAAATAGTTTTAAACTATTCCTTGTTTGTTTTGTAACAATATTTTCTGTATTTTGTACGGTAAATTTTGTGGATAATTAAGGATTAACAACTATGTAACACGCCCTTCTTTTATGTTTGTATTGTACTGTAATAGATTAATAAAAAAAAACAAAAACTTATTAACGTCAGAATCATAAAAAAAACGAAACCTTTAGTTTTTTATTTCTTCAGCATTTTTTAACAGTTGTGTTTGTCCTTTTACAGAAGGCATGTGAAGGTCAATACGTAAAATTATATTGTAACTTTTTTAAAATTATCTTGTAAGATTTTAATTTTGTAAATATTAGTCTTTTTTCCTTCCCCGAGTATTTGTGATTCGTAGTTCCAAATTATTTCATGTGATTAAATATCTTGTTTTTGGGACACGTTTGCGTGAGGTTATATAGATATTATTATTATAACCGACAAACTAGTTGATATAATTAAGTTAATATAATTAAGATATTCTGGGTGGCGGTCAATAAGGGTATTAAAATAGTCAAAAGAAAGCTATTCATTGTAAACCTTCGTTTCGTCCCACTTTTCAGGACTTCATCAGGGCTTTCAGAATGAATTGTAGCGACAAACTACAAAGTGTGACGAAACGTAGGCTAACAATAAACAGTTCTCTTTTACTATTTTGATACCTTTATTGACCGTCACCCGAACTACAATCTACTTCATACGGTCAACTATCTTCATTCAATAATCAATATAATAAGGTTTCAATTTTGTATGTTTCAAAATTAGGTTCTAGTATTTAATTTCTTATGTTTATAAATTTTAGATTAATTATTCAGTTTTTCCTCTGTTCTGCTCTGTTGAATATCCACTACGATTGTATTTATAAAGCAATAATTTTTTTTTAAAAAGGTTTCTAATGATATAGGATACAAATTACTGCTGGTATTAATATAGTATTAATAGTATTAATTATTTTATAGTTTATATTTATTCATTTTGTATTATCAGGTTTATCCATTTAATGATGCTCGGTTATTTGATATAAACAAGAATAAAAGTTCATTAGAGGAAACCATTAGGAAAATTTAATATTTCAGTCCTGTCATACCATTTCAACAAGGAAAAGATATTGCTCATGTTACAGAACATTTAATTAAACAGTGAAAAGAGATTTAGATTAAGAGCCTTTGTCGAGAAAATAATAAAATAAGATATGGTATTATTTCAGGCAAGTTGAATTTAGCGGAAAAAAATGTCGCAATGATACAAATTTTAGTTTCGCACAGCATTTTTTTTTATCTAAGCTGTTCACAGAAATATTGACCGTTTAGAGAGATTCATTTTTTTGAACACATTAAAACGTCTTTTCCGTTGAAAACTCGATTCGCTACACAATATTTCAAATATAGGTAATGGAAAGCAAAAACAAAGTGCTGTCTAAATTATATTATAACCAAGTATCTCCTAGAATTATCACAGCGATGAATTCACTCAAGAAAATATAATCGGCGATGTACCTTCGGCTCAGCATGCACCCACTGCACAAACAAAATACACGAAGCTACAGATTTGAATTATGAGCAAAGTTAAACAACGATTCATGAAGCAATTGGCCATATATTGAAACTTGCTGCCATTATTCTCGCTTATAAGTTCCTATCAAGTGCCATTATCAGATTTAGAGGCATCCTGACCTCCACCAGCACCTAACTTTACTCTGAACTTCCACCACATAAATTGCAAATAAGGTAATATTTTACTAAAGTTATGAGAATTTTCTATGTAGCAAAATTTTAAAAATATTTACGGAGTTTTATAGTATATAAAAAAAGGTTCATTATTCGGAATTCCCTTTTCCATAAGAGTGGAAACATGGATGTTGAAACTTCAGCCCTGCGTTGAGTAGATGTCAAACGGTTTGACATTCAGATGTAACATAAGAGTCGGTTGGGAAAAGCACAAAATTGACGTTGGCTTTAGAGCGATGCTGACAGGGAGAGAATGTAAAAAGGGCACCCTATACATAAATATGTATAAAGTGTATTGGCTGGGAGTAACGTCATCAAACTGTCACCGCCACGGCTCCTTCCTATTGGCTGACGGCCCGCTAGCTCTTCTGTCATTGGTTGTTAGCATCAGCTCAATTCTGTTATTTAAAGAATAAAAGATATTATTAAATAACAGCCTAGTATTATAAGGCTTCGAATCCCATATAATGTATGGTATATTTTTTGTAATTAACTACGATATTACTTCAATTGTGTCAGAAATTTTATAAAATTCCTGATACATAATGAGCTATGAACAATTACAAAATCTAAACAACAATATCTTTTTCATTGTTGGTAAAATACAATTCAGAAAATGGTGGTTGGTGGAGTGGTCAGAAAATAAATTCTTAGTCAGCACTTCTTTTTTTGTAACGATCCAGCTTACTTTCCCATTTTTTAAATTCTATTTTTAATAATTTCATCTTCATATTGGGTCATTTCTTTTACAATACATACAGAATACAAGGGTTGGTTGGCATAGACTTTATATGTTTTCATTTTTTTCTTTAATACTTTTGGCAAATCTAAGCTTTGTGCCGAAATACTACTTATACGGCTTTCAAGTTTTATTTGACTGATTCATAAATAAAAAGATTATTGCAAATAGATCCAACAATAATCACATAATCATGAATAATTATTGGAAGCATAGCAGATGGATTTACTCCCTTAACGAACCGAAATAACTTTCCGCAAAAAAATTTATTTAATTATTATAAAATAGATGCTCTTCTATCATTCTCTAAATAAATTCAATTGGTGATTTATTGAAGATCAATTCAATAAGTGGATTAATAACCGATGATCTTGTATCAACACAACGAGCTTGTATCAACACACACTAATTATCTTTTATCACCACGATGATCTTGTACCAACACATTGATCTTGTATCAAACTCCAAATAACACTGATCTAACTTCTATGTGTCAAAATTTCACAGATAATGCCAAGTAACTCTGTTCATCTCAACAACTTAATATTTCTGTTTTATTTTCTTTCACATTCCTATTACCTATCGTATCACTCATTACGTTATATTATTTATATCATTTTATTTAGCTGTGTATAGTTACTTTACACTTATGTTTATAATGTATATATTGAATTTAAATTTATCAAAAAATATCAAATTATTATTAAAATTACATTAATTTAAATATGTTAAATATATGTACATAGGTAATATAAATATATATGAACATTTATGTTCAATTAATGACTCCATAAAATCAGTTTTTGTACTTTAATATTAATTGTGTAAAAATTCAGGACTAATTAAATGATTAGGAGTAGAATTTCAATGGTAATATAAACATAATTCAGTCTGGCTTTAGCCATAAAACATAGCCATAGTGTGCGTCGTATTTGTATTATCCTTCTCGTTAATTTTCTTTTTACTCTTTCTTCTTTTATTCTGGATTTTCTCTTTAGGAAGTCTGGTAAGTCAATTCATTCACATCTTTACACTATTCTCACTTTTCTCTCTTCACTTCAGAAAAGTGAGAATAGTGTAATGTGACATGATTTCCTATATGAAATTCAAATTATGAGGTTTAAAGTACATGAATATGGGACACTGGTCCCGAAATGGTTGTACTATAATATGATAATTTAATATAAATTACATTCAATTGGAAGTTTATTAACCTCAAAAAATTTTGATGAATTTCTTTTTTTAATATTTATCATTTAGTCCTCATTGTAGTCAATAGTCTATTTCTGTGGTAATAAAGTTGTTTTGCTGATAGAAGAAAAGGTACCTAAGAATCACAGAGGAGTACAGATGAAGAAATTCGGGAAAAGTAACCATCAAAATAATTCAACCCTGTTTCTGCCAAGAATACAACAGTTTTACAAAATATAGCGAATCCGTTTATATATCAACGCGATCCGAAGAGATCGGTCGGTTTCAGCTTTTTCCAATTCGAGCTACTGTCTCTATTTTTCCTTTTTTCTCCTTTGGTTATTAATCAAATTCTTTAATATTTTGTAATTATTTATATTTTTTATTACTAACAATAGAAACTGGTTATTTATTTTAAATAATCATAACGAAAGGTACTTAATAGGAAGAGTTTTTACAAATTCGGCACTTAAGTATTGTAAGGCTATTTCAATGAGGATCCTCATTTTGACCAATCCTATTGGAGAGACTCCTAAAAAAAAAAAAAAATTAAAATTAAAAATTAAAAACTAGAGCTCAGCAACATAAAAGTATTTGCAAATAATATCAACACAACAGCACTTGCACGACACAGCATAAAGTATAAACATGATTTTGATTTTAAAAATCCTAAAATTTTAGACCTAGTAAATAACAAAACCAATATATATATATCACAAAAAAACATAGGTAACGCTATTAATATTCAGACAGAGACAAAAAATGCATGTAAACACTACATAGACATAGTAAATCATTTAGTAATTTAATGTTGTAATATATTATTTGATAGTAAAATAAATTTAATACATTGTTCGAGTCTGGCACCCAGGACTGCTATAAAAGATCCGTAAATTCCTACCCCCTACATATTATCTCATTATCCGTTCTTATCTCTCAGACAGGTTATTTCAAGTAAATCACAACAGCGCTTATTCATCCCTGATTCCTCAGTCTGCTGGTGTATCTCAGGGTAGTATCCTTGGTCCTTCCTTTATACAGTTTTTACAGCTGACATCGCAACCCGTCCTAACACTATTCTCACCACGTATGCCGATGACACATGCCTATTGTCAGTGAATAATGATCCTTACATTGTATCCCAATCCCTCCAATCCCACATCACCACCCTCGAAGAATGGTGCCAAAACTGGAGGATTAAAATAAATTCCAATAAATCTCAACAAATCACATTTACCCTTCGTCGTAAACCTTCGTCTTGCCCTACAGTATCTTTTAATAATACCCCACTTATTCCTGTCGAACAGATCCGTTACTTAGGACTAAATCTGAACAAACGACTGACATGGAATCCTCATGCAAGACTGAAAAGACAGGAAACTGCTCGTCGATTCCGACTATTACAACATTTACTAGACAAACGGTCCAAACTTCCAATCCATTAGAAAAGACTGATCTACATGACTATTATAAGACCTATTTGGACATACGGAGCTATGGAGCTCCACTAAACCATCTAATTCCTCTCGAATCCAATCCTTACAGTCCAAAATCCTTAATGCTCCATACTTTGTCACAAATCTAATCATCTATCAGGACCTCAATGTCCCCTATGTTGCCGATTAGGACAGAACCAGATACCAATCCTTCCATAATAAACTTCTCAACCACCCAAACCAACTCGTTTCTAATCTGGCTTTTCTTCACTACCTAATAATCCTCCTAGACGTCTGAAAAGAAGATGGCCTCGAGATCTTCTTTAGAAATGTTTTTGGAGTTCTATCAATGGGTAGATTCTCCACATGTTTTTATCATGTCATAATATCACTTACATCAAATTTACTTGATGTGTATATATGTATACAGTTGTAAATATCAATAAATAAATTATTAAAAAAAAAAAATACATTGTTGAGTAGTAAAAAATAGTGTTAATAGACTAGTCATATTTTGTGCAATAGAGGTAGGAGAGTATTGAATAGTTTATAATATATTTGTTATCAATGGTAAAGATAATCAGGTTTCACGAAAGTATTTTATATCTGGTTATTTATAATATTTTGTTTTTTTAATTATTAAAATTTTATATTAGTAACAACAATATATTAATGTTAACATTATAAGACTAATAAGGAGAAAACAAAATGTAATTTAAAAGATGTTTTAAACAGATAATTGTTTCAAAATATAAAAAAAAAATTGTGATATATTGATTAATTATTGTATGCATAGGATGGATTTGACAATTTTTTGTAGATACCTGATGATGGAGTGGCAACTCCGAAACGTTGTTATTGTTTTTCAGTGATATAAAATAAAATAATTAAAATAAATAAGAGTACCTTTTCATTCACAAGATCTAATTATTAATTTTAATTAGTAACAATATAAACTGGTTATTTATTTGAAATAATCATAACTAAAGGTACTTAATAGGTAGAGTTTTACAAATTTGGCACTTAAGTTCTATAAGACTATTTAAATGAGGATAAGACGAATCTGATATTTAAAAAAAAACTTTAGTTTTCTATTAATTTGCCATGCTTAATAAAATTCGTTACACGAGATTTTTTTTTAGAAAATCTATGAAAAGTAAAAAATCAATTCTCTTAAGTGGGCACTTCTAGTTAGATGGTTAAAAAACAAAAAGTTGCTGTAACATTCAGTAATTTACGACTATTCGTTTTCTAGCTGGTCATCAAACACACAGACGTCCATACACACACTAGACATTTTGTGAGACTCAAAACGTATATTTCCGACCTAGAGTAGAATTCGAAATTTTCACGTTCGCAATACATCCTGTATATATTCCATATATCGATATGTGAAAATAAAAAGAGGGATGGTTGCACGTTACTGATCACTGTCGCTTAAAACCTTATATGTTTCTAAGGCACATGCAATGAAATGTGGTTGAACGTTAAACTGGCACATTAAGATGCTTAGGGACTTATACTATTGGAAATTATCATCCAAGGCAATATAGGTATACAATTCTGCTCTAATTATCTAAAAAAAAACGTGTTAATTTTTTTATCAAAATTAAAGATCATTTAAAAATATTCTATCTCATTTATAAAACTAACCAACGGTTTCTAATCTCATAAAAATGTCCTGTAACCTTGTTACGAAAGATCTTAATGGGTTTTCTAAAAATCAACATATATTTTGTTTCCCTTTGTTAACCATCACTACTATCATACTAACGAACTTCAATTATAAACAAAATTTATTCCTTTAAGTTAATGAACGAAACTGACCTAACACAGAAGGTTTCTGTTCAGCGGTTTTATTTAGGTGGACATGTTGGTTATGCTTTAAATGCAAGGTTATATATCATTATTAAAATTCGTTCCACAAAATTAGGGTAAAGGCATCAGCATGATTTTCCTGTTTTTATTTTATACAAAGGCTAAATTTTCAAATTCATGAATTTTCTTGGCTTAATTTTATAGTCTAACATCTTACCAACATTGATAATAAAGTTTACAACCCTTATTTTTCTCCTGAATGTGTTTTGCACCAATAACTGAGAGGGCCAAAATCGGTTTTTATTTCAGTCGGCATAGGCTACTAAAAAAACGAAAAAAACAAAAAAAAACACTGTTTATTGAAACAGGATTTATTAGTTGTTTATTATTAAAGATAATTACAACATGAAAACTTTACAATCAGAAGATAAAATTAAACAATACTAAAATCAAAACGAAAAAATTTATAACTATGTGCTCCTAGCACTACTAATGTTATTAAATGGAACAAAAAAATAAGGGTTTGTCCGATACTCAAGACATTTAACAATTTAATAATTGTAAATACAATTTTAGAATATCATTAATTTTTCATAAGATTCTAACTTTTTTCTTCTTCAGTTTTTTTTAAATTTTGTTTTTAGCTCACAAGCAAATAACTCATTTAGTTTTTCAATGTTTAAAAACACACATCAACATATTATCATTTTTATATCCCGCCTTTTTCCAATTTTATCCACTCTTTCAAAGCCTAATTTAACTAGCTTTAGTCTCTTCTTCTCGTACTAAGAGTTTCATGATGATATAGGACTGTCGCTAAATCAGGGTTTAGTGGGACGGGTTGGCCGAGAATGATTCCCTTCTGATCTCCTCTATGATTGTGACTTGTGGGTACATCGACCAATATACTCAATATATATTTCAAAAAGAAGTAAAGTAGTCACTTCAGATTGCATAAAAAATAAACAAATACTGGTAAAAATATAAAACCAAATTACTTACCTGCTTAAGTGTTTCAATAAGCATGCTTTTATTAAAACATGTGTACCAGAGGTTGAAATGAAAAACCGCCGTCCTTTACGATCCTAGTTAAATGTGGGTCCTTAAGTGGTAGTTCAAGGTCAACTATAGCTCACTTAAAATATTTAATTAACAACTTCAGTGTCCGTTACTGAACCTGGGGATTTGAGGTGTAGGTTTGGGGTTCGATTTTCATTTCTGGCCCCACGAAATGGAAACTTGACCCCCATGGTATTAGAATAGGGTGGCGCCCTGTAGATAACCCCCTGTCCCTCCCCATATATCAGAAATGAACAGAAAGGAGTTCAGAAAAGGAAAAAAAAGTTACTGGTATGCTTTCTGATGCTAGTGCCTTTACTCTAAATCAAATGTTTCATGAGACATTTAAATATTCTTTATATCGAGATTATTTTCTTATGTTCTATTTGTTACTTAGAAGTACATTTTGTATTGAATATTAAATAATCCAAGATTAAAACAGATTTAATATTTCATCAATAGAAAGGGAGTCCAACTAAAAAAAAATATATATATTATTTATGATGTCTATTATACACAATTTATCTGTAATGCAAAGATGGTTTCGTCAAATTAATGCTTTATATTGAAATTCTTATAAGAAACGGAGATATATATCTGAACAGAGAAATTTTTTTAAATATTTATTTTAAAAAAAATATTTCGGTCTTTTGAAAAGAAATAATTTTAACAAAATCAAACTCTGACAAATCTACAAAAGATTTCTTCATCTTTTTTTTTTTTATAATAATCCAATAACGGCATTTTCCCTGTCAACTTCCCAAATGCTGCAATATCTTATTGCCTTTACCCTGGTTCTGTCTTGAGCAATTTATTTATTTATTTGTCTAAGGCTTCTTTGATCTTGTAGGGCAATTGATTATGCTTGGTTTAAAAAAAGACTTTTATCTTTATCTTCAGGATAGTGTAAGTACGTTTGAATTTCTTTTCTTGTTTATCAATTTCTAATATTTGATATTAAAAATATAACACAAATTGTATGAGGATATTCAAAGATCGAAAAATATTGCAAATCGTAATTTCATATTATGCAAAATTACTCAGTAAGACCAAGGTGAATACTGTTCCTGTACATGATGCAAAACTTAGATAAAAATAAATATATATATATATATATATATAGTATTCTCTCAAATTATTCATTAAGCATTTAAATAATTTCTAAATATACTGCATGAGATAGTCCCTATCTTCACAAAAATTGAATCCATAAATCTTAATAAATATTCCAAGAAACATCCAATAGGTCATGCATTTTAATATTCCTAAATTTCGATTCAATGAGAAAAAAGTATTTAAAGAAATACACATCATCATGACAACTTGAGGCAGAACTTGAGAATTAATTTGGTTTTGGGAGCCTGGCTATCGAAATAAAGTAAACGATGTTTTCATATTTTTTTATAAACAACCATAAAGTATGGAAATAATCAACTAACAGTATTATTGATTCACTTTTGTATTTATTTCAAAGATTGTTTTATTTTATTTATTTGTTTTAGTAGTAATAAACCATTATTAGTTTAATGGTTCAACATTTTTTAAAATATTTCAATTTACTTTTAATTCATAAAAAAATTTTCTGTTGTTTGTTAATTTTGTTTTCAAGTATAAAATATACTAATTATCAGTTTCTTTCAGTTTTTTATATTTCCATGTTCTTTTATTTCATCCTAAACAAATATTTACAGATTATGTTTTAGTTAGTTATGACTTAAATATTATTAGTTTATTATCATTTTTTATTTTTGAAATTTACGCCAAGTTTTTTTTAGTTATACCTAGAATGTTTTTTCTTTTCTTCCGTAATGTTAGTTTTTTCCTTAACTTATACTTATATTTTCTTTTGTTATTTCATTTATTAGTTCAACCCTTTTTGTATATAACTGTACTTATTATAACAGACGTAAATATACATATTTTTATAATAATATATACGTAGGATATGCAACAGTTGCGCCTTCCAATGCTCATGTAGACTGTTTAGCAGACTGTTTCAGTATTGCGGTTCTCCTATCAGTATTCCTACTCTGAAGGGGCAAATTGTTACTTAAAGAGATTTTAAGGACTAGTAGTACAAAAATTGGGCAGGTGCGGTAGCCCCGGGGTAAGGCCCAAGGCTACTAACTTCAAGAAGCCGAGTTCGAATCTGGCTGGGTAGAAAATTGTTTTATGTTACACTGTAGCCTTGCGTCAACTCCTGTAGGTTCAGGAGCACTCCTGGGGTCCACCAAGCCTCTAAAATAGGGTACCCTTAATTGTGTAAAAATCTGGAAGTCGAGGATGATTCTGACCAAATCACCTCCTTGCACAACCGTTAGTCTAGTAAAAGTACATCCTTACAAAGTAATCAACTCCTGATCCTTCTTGGGTTGTAATGGTACAGATTTTAGTTCAAGAATAGAAAAAAATATATACTATTTATCTAGGATTATTATATTATTGAGTAAATACAATTATAAAATTGTGGACTAATAATATTTTAGTCCTCCTGGAAAATGTAGAAGAAATATATGGTTGAGTATTTTTTTTCTTTGGACAATTTTTTTCTTGGAATTTACAAAAAAAAAAAATTCTTTTCGATCAAGAAAGAAATATGTGCAAAATGGTAAGTAAAATATGGATTAAAATGTTTAAATATTTTCATATTTATATATATATGAAAAAAATGGTTTAACATCGTTTGCTTATTTACATTAAATATTCATAAAAATCATAGGTGTGTTTACACCACTTATGGAAAAATATAGAAATATATATAGAAAAAATTTAAGTAAAAAAATATATATAAATTTATGTTAAAAATTGAAACTTTTAAAGAAGTTCTTGAAATTTACTTTTTTGGGATACTGATTACCAATTTCAACTTTGAGACCTTCAGTTTTCTCCAGAAATATTTTAAAATATTATACAGATGTTATAAAATTTTCAGTTTTTCTCTAAGATGGATTTTTTATTGAAATCAATACACATCAGTCTACTCTAAAGTAAGCTGCAGTAAATTGCCTAAACTATTTACACCTTAATGTTTTGTCAGAGCACATTTTCTGAACTTTTCACCGAGATTATTTGAATGACCACTATTAAACTAAGAGAGAGTACTCTTAAACAATGCCCTGGACGAAAAAGAAAAGTAAAACATTCAAAGTTCAAATTCTTAATCAGCACCTCAAAAAATATAAACGTACATATTTCCAGAGGTTCACCAAAATTTTCCACCAGCATCCCTTTCTGGTTTCTAATTGACTGGACTACATACCAATTTAATCTCCTTTCCTTTTCTTACGTCCGCCCAAGACTCCCGTTGGAGTCCTACACTGAATTTAATCTCAATTGATTCAATAGGTTTAGTATGAATTGCGCCCGAAATATTTTGGATATGCTTTGCAACAAACAGTAATGTCGTGAACACAGCATCGCAAGGTTTTGAAGGGGCAAAACATTTGAAAGCGTTAGACTACTAAGTATTAATTTCTTTTAAGTTCCTTAACATCACAATCATTGAATTATTGCAAATATTTCTAACCCCTGAATACATATTACTTTTTATAACTATAAAATTATATCTCCTGAAACATCATAGCCATTCATTTAAAAATAACATAATTATCTTTAAAACAAAACTAACAACATATAAGTCAAACTAGCATATATCTGCAAAGATGTGAACTCGTTTTATTCTTAATATACAAAATAACATATCACTAACCTCTTGATTGCTATTTCTCAAAAATAAGAACGCCTATTCTTTTGAAATTTTTAGTCCAGTTTCTTTATATGTTGTAGATGTGTCAATTCGGACTGCATTGTCGTTATGGAGCTCCATTCACTTCATTTACTTAAGCATAGGTAAAAATATTTTCTTGACATCCTAAAATTATTATTTAAAAAATATAATTTATGAAGAAATAGAGAAGAAGCTATATTGACTTATGTAATCGACAGAGATTTTTTCCTTCTATATAATACCACTGGAACATAGTACTGGGAATAATAGAATATTCTCCAGTATAATAGATGGTGCAAGAAGGGGCAAGTTATAAGGGCAATCGGGACCTCTATTAGCCCAAGTTTAGTGGTGGACTTAATTTAGTGGTGGCTGGTAATTTAGTGCTTTTGTGGTAATTCAGTGGCTTCGTGATAATTCACACGACACAGCGTTAGAGATGGAAATCTAGCAGTCGTTACTGGTGGACTTATCAACTACTCCAGTCTCTATCTACTGCTGTTATCTTTACTAGGGATGATTTAAGTAGATGAAGGCCTGTAGTTACTCGTGGTTAGTTATCCATCCTATGTGCACTTATACATACTAAATATCTATCTATAGCAATAAATTATATAATACGAGTATACTTGTCATTATTATCAATATCCTTTACTGTACAGATTGTTTTTATATTAATTAATTTAATTGCAACAGCATGATGTAAAAATTGTACCGTATTTGTTGCTAAGTTCATCATTATGTGATGTTTTCAACTTATTTTCCTTAATTTTAGTCTAAGATTTAAGTTTAGCTCTCTGGGAAATTTAATTGTATATATTCCAAATGAGCGTCTTGAATGTCAAAGGGGATGTAAAGTTTTCGTGTCATATTCTAATTCTATGATATTTTCACCTAAAAGGTTTTGGAGAAGTTTGATATTTATATCATAATATTTAATAATATAAAGTATTACCAGTAAGTATAACTGAAAATAAATATATGTTATTACTTTGTATGAATAGCATACATTAGAATTTTTCACAGATCTGTAAATGAGATTGGAATTGACATTATCTTCCTTTCACCTGTAAAAAATATTGATGTTTAAAAATAATTTAAACTTTGCTGGGTATCCAACCTAATTTAAAAATCATTTTCAAACTAGGTGCTTAGAGCCTATTATAATCAATTAATCTACTACAAATAATAAATTAATAACGATTAATGGATAATTGACTGTTGATTAATAAGTAGAGAAGATGATCGGGGAGAGGGAAGGTGGTGCAGTCAGCAAAAAAGCACAAATAAACAAAAAAAATATTTATTCGTGCCGATGTTTCGACCTGAGTTTCGTCATGGAGCTTGGGGGAAAGCCAGAATCTCTCCTGCAAGCTCCCTGATGAATACCTGAAACTCAGGTCGAAACGTCGGCACGAATAAATATTTTTTTGTTTATTTGTGCTTTTTTAGATTAACGCACCCCCCTCCACCCCGACTATCTATTACACTTAATAATTTAATAATATTTCAGTAGTATATTTTGAAAAAAAAAAAAAAAAAAAAAAAAGAGCTTCATTAAACTATCACTGATATGTAACAAAAAAAATCACAATATATCAGCTACTCGACTAATAATAATTTGTTTTCAATTGATAGCTGTTATCAGCGGTCCCATGGTGTAACGGTTAGCACTCTGGACTTTGAATCCAGCGATCCGAGTTCAAATCTCGGTGGGACCTAATCTTTTTTTTAAATCAAGTTTTGACTTAAATATTATGCATAACCATCTATTAAGTCGTAAATTAGAAATCAGAAAGAGATAAAAGATATAGACCCAATATGCCCGAAACGTTGACCACTTAAATTTGAGTCATAAAAAATTTTAAGTTATAAATATCATACATATAAATAAATTTCTGCTTCTTTAATAAGTAGTATTAAAAAACTACATAAATTCTTGTTAATACCTGTATGTAAACATTATTCGAAAGAAAAAATAAAGGTTTCACAGAGATATATGGATTCTAAGTCCAGGATGCAAACCATTAATCCATGGGACCATTATTATAACAATATTGTAATTACTTAAATCTAAATGAAATAATACTAATTCAAGTAAAACACTTACATTTATAAGGCTTAAAAATTACTGATTTTTCTATGTCAATTTATAATTAAATATAATACATTAATTGATAGTAGGGCATCATTTGACATGATAAGTATCGTGTAAGAATCATTCTGGTCCATACTCTGACCATAGAATAGTAATAATGATAATTAAATTAATTTAATTTAGTTCTATTTAAAGTTGTAATTAAAAGGAGATCAAATTTTGACAAAGGTTAATATAAAAGGAAAAAAAAATATGCTGGGACCTACATTGTATCTTTAAATTATTTTATAATTAAATTCATACTTATGAACTTATGACTTATATGAGTTTTTTATTTAGAACGTTTCTCAATTTACATTATTAAACCACTAGAAACACTCCCAATGATAATAAGTATCATTTATTTAATATTAGTATTTTAAATTATAATTAAAACAATTTGGAATAAATATAAAACATTTGTAAGTATATATAGTTCAATTTCGCGAATATGCAGGATTATGGAAAATTATTAATTGATACCATTCATTAACATATAACAAATAATATATTGAAAACACAAACAAACTAATGAAAATAGATCATCTAATTAATTAATTAAACAAAAAGAATTTTTTGCAATGTATTCTATCTCTTTTTTTATACTTCAGAATAAATTTCAGGTTCAGCGATTTAAGCCCCAGAACTACCAATTCTTCATTCCTTTTAAAATCTTTTCCCTCGGGTTTAAATCAAAGGAAATGGCCGGCCTACCGTTATCCTTTTTGTTTCAGTTACCAGACAACTCTAATCCTGTAAAGCTTAAAAATGAGACTCATTCCGGGTAAAGGGATTAAAGGGATAGGAAGAAAGAAATAAAAAAACTTGAGGAAGGAAAATAAAGCAAACCGGCGCACAAAAGACGAGGTGATTTAGGGGTGGGAAGAAGGATCACCAATTAACTTTATTGGGAGAATTAATCTTGGCCAGATTAACAAGGAGGCAACAGCTTGCGGGGTGAATTAACCCTTTTCAACCCCTACCCTAAGGGATTTGTAGGGGTTGTTTCGGTCGCAAGAGATGTTTCAGGTGATTTTTTTTTTTTTAGGTGTGTGTGGTTACAGATCCCAAGGGGGCTGGTTGAAGCATTAAGCTCTTCGAGCCTACCCTATGTGGGTCATGTACTGAACATTTTCAGTTTAAATTATTTGTTGATTTAACATACAGTTTGATATAGAAACATGTGAAATTTATAATTAAAAAACTATTAAATACATGTTTCATACATAGAGACATATAAACTAAAATTATTTTTCAGTACACGAAAGGGCTTCTTAACATGTGAATTTCCAACATAAAATTATAGTGATCCCGGTTTATTATAAAAGAAATAGTAAATCATTATGTTAATATAAAGATTTAAAATTTGTATTTTTTTCCCCTATACTCTCAGTAATTATTAATAATATAATAACTTTTTTTTTTCTTAGAATTCTACTATATAAATCGAATGTTATTTCTATTTGTTTAGAATCATATACGGTATATTTAATTGATAGAATTCATTCGTTAATAGTTCTATCAAATTAATATACCGTAGAATAGTGGAATTATAAAATATACAATGTTAAATAATGATATGATTAAAAAGCAAAGGCGCTCTGGAAAAAAATGTTAATAGTATGAGCATGGTCAAGGCGGAAAAATATCTAAATTGAAATCCAAATGAAGAGAGACGATAATATATCTTAAAATATTTACCACTCTCTAATATATTATCTATTAAATGGTAATAATATTTTATGAAGGCATCTAAGTGCCTATCTAACTGGTAAAATGCCAAAATGTCTTTGGAAAATTAATCCAATGATAATAGTTTTTAGGTCTCCAATAATGGTAATTATATAGTATGAATACTTTTGGATAATCATCTTCTCAGAGACAACAGACATAAAACATAGCACTGTTTCTTGCTTTTGCCATCTAGAGGTATTCATTTTTCTAAATGGATAGCTACGTGTTGAAATGTTGTGCTTCAAATTTTCAGGTTCTAACTTAATGCAAAGTTTGCTTTTATTTTCCTATTAACATTGGAATATCCATGAAGTAAATCTACTAAGCCTTCCATGCTCACTAGAACATAAAATTAATTTTACGATAAAATTGAATGAATTTATTTTTGACGAGGAAAGAATGCATAGATACTTTTATTAATTTACAATAGGCTTCATACAGCAGTATTGAGAGAGAAAAAATCCACTTTTCCCCGTCACGAACAGTTATTTACATAACAGATTTGAAAAAAATACTAGTAGTTAAAAAATAAATAGTATTTTAAAAATAAAACAACCATTTGATCATTATTAACTCGAAGAAATAAAGATTTTGTAAAACATGTTTTAATTTTTTTTTAATTGGCCTGATATGTTCAAGAGTCTCAAAAAAATTGGGGATGTCGACATGAGTTGTGTAAAAAATAGGAAAATTATGTGAAGTGGTACATCTTAGTAAGTAAATAACACTTTGGTCATTTTGCTTTAAATGAAATAAGAAACATTATTTAAAAAAAAAAAAAACTTAAAGAGATAGATTTTTTTTAAATAAGTGTTTTACCTGGTTTTGGTAAGTCTAATAGATTTAATACATTTGTTGGCAGTGCTAATAATAATTATACGCTGTAAACTTATAAAAAATGATTGTGAGCGAAAAGGGGAGATTGAACAATTTAGCAAAAATAATTCATAACACTGAAAACAAAATGTTTGTATGCATACATCAGTTATTTATGAAATTTTCTTTAAAACTTTGTAAAACTTAAATTAAAAATAAGTTAGAGTTCCTCTCATTTAAATTTTATATTCTACAATCTACTAAAAATTTTTAGTAACACTAATAAGAAATTTTATTTCTGAAATAAACATGATAAATTTTACGCTACACGTAATCCTATCACTGTATATTTTTACTACTTCTTGATTAACCCAAAAGTTCAGTAAATCATGATTTTTAACTGTCTACAACGATGAAACTAGCGAAATATATTTCTGAAATAAATAATAAATTTATTGATTGTATATTTGTACTAGTACGGAATTTTCAATAAACAATGGATCTCGACTCCACCCAAAGACAATTTTTTTGAACTGAGGTGGGAATTTCTCATCTTATACACCATATCGTATCGAGTCGAGACAGGATAAGCAGCAGTCTTCAAGAAACTGCTTTGAACAGTTATTTTCGAAGAATATGCATGTAGTATTACATTAAGGCAAGTATCTTCTCTACTTGGAGGCGTTTTGATTTTCATTGTACGATTGGCTACAGCAAGTTTCCCGATGATGATAACAAGGAGTACGAAGAGCATGAAATGTGTGTGCAGTGACAGACCTTCCAACTGGATCTTCACACCGATCAGGATAATGCAGACAATGGCAGTTGGCGCTCGAACATCGGTACCCTGGGAACATATGGAGAACGGGACATGAGCGTCTACTGGGTCAGCCTTCACACGAAATCGAAGGGTACACGCTGGAAAAAGCGTGAAATATGGTAAGGACAATCCCACGGGCTGTGGGCAGTACACTTGGTCACACGGTTGATCGTCCACAATCTCCGAGGTTTATTTTCCAAGCGGCATATCATTTGACATCTAAAAGAGAACATCATTTGACGCTGAAGGATTCGTGTTTCTCATAAAACAGACCTGAAAGAATTAGTCTACTTTCGTTTGAGTAAGAAAACATTACGTTTACTCAGCTCATCATAAAAATAAATAATTCCTTAATTTTTAACTAAAAATTAAATTTTTTTTTTTTTTGTTCTGTTATATTTAAAGTATTCAACTACATTAATACAACGCGTCATGGGATAACATATTATAAATGTTTGAGAACTATAAAATATTATTAAAATTATAACTCATCATTTAGCTAGATGAACTTAAAATATTACAACTGGTATAATAAAAAATACTGATTTAAGTACTGTTATGACTAGAGGCCGGATTTATGAGCTATTGCCTCTTTTGTTCCCTTGCTACAAATTCCGATAACCTCGATAGAAATATTATGAAAATGACATCCAAATAACAATGATTTTATATTGCACGTTATGAGGTTTATCCACAAGTTGGCAAGTTTTAATTTTTTTTTTGCACTAAATCAAATGTTTTACTCTTTTCGGGCTAAATTTTGATTTTTGATGCATAACATTTATTGCGTGAACTAAATTTCTCTATTATACAGACATAAGTGTATTTATGCCAAAATTTATTCATTTTATTATTTTCATCCTTATTTAATTTATTAGATCTTCAATTATGGACAAAATTTTAGGTTTTTAATCAGTGTAGTTTTTTTTTTTTTTTTATGTATGTATGTTTAATAAATGAAAGCATTTGACGAATTTAATTCAAACAAGTTTAGATATACTTTACATGGATTGATATTATATATTAAACAATAAAAATGGTTAATACAGGATTTGGGTGTTTCATACACATTTTGGGTTTTGCAACTTTTCGGTTTTTTTACTACACGTTTTTCGGTTATCCGGCTCAAAAAAAATATATTCACATGGACAGTATTTTTAGTAATAATATGCCATATACTATAGAAGAAATTAATGAATTTTAGGAATAAATTAACGAAAAACCAGAAAAATTGTAATATCCATTTCTAAGGAGAAATGCCGAGACCCCCAATTATTCCCAATTGCTTTTCGGATTCGATATCTTTTGTTATACTGTTAGATTCTTGCCAGGATCAAAACTAATATTTGTTAATCCTACCTCGGGAAGTAGAATACGATATAATCGTAAATACGAATTTTTATAACAACAGAAATGTAAACATAATTTTGTTCATATTTTTCGCCATAATAGTCTTTGAATTTTTTTTTTAATTACAAAAATACCGATAACTTAAACGCGAGCCAACGTATCAACACAAAAGCTAAGTACTATATATTTTAGTGAGTGAAAGTTGTGCGGTGCCTATTTTTTGAAAACAATTTTTGAATATCCTATAGTATTTTTTTTAAATCGGTAAATCTTATGAAGAATATGTTGAGTATGTATTGAATATGTAAGCTTAAGTATTCAACAAACGCTTATCAAACCACAGGTATTGGATAAACATGAAGTTATTCTTTACTTTAGTAAACCTAAACTCCAGGCTCAACATTTCTTATAACTAGTGGAATTCTATCAAATGATCATCATATTCATAGTTGAGATTTGTAGTTAAGAAGATATCGATTCTCTCAATTTCTCTCAACCATGTTTATCAAAGTATTTAGTACATCGAAACAGTATTTATTTATAATTATGAGAAATAATTGACCGTGGATGATGTACGAGGAGAAGATGGTTGGGGGTGCGGAAAAAATGAAACACAATTAAGTTGGTGTAACCTATTTAATTGTGCCAACGTTTCGGCTAGAGTTTCAAGCCTTCTTCAGGGCTAAGAACAGAACAAGATAACAACCACAGTAAGTATAGATAATAAAAAATAAAATATAAACAGAATGACATAATATGAATAATTTTACAGAATAGAATTGATAAAATGAAGTGATGTGAGAAGTGGGAAATAAAATGTAGACATAGGTAATTGAAAAAGTGGGTAAAATGACATAATTAAGGAAATAAAATAAAAATGAAGTTATATAATGCTAAGAAGTATGAGCATATTAGTTATTAATAATTTAAAAATTGAAATATGGAAAGAAAAAGAAAATTAAGAGAAAGATAATATATGTAACCATAATAATTGATAATGATGCAAAATATAAGTAAAGTTTAACAACAGAAATGAATAGAAGAAAAAAAAAAAGTTTTTATAGTGAACTTAACTAATAACTTAATTATTGTTGTTTTAAAAAAAAAATTTTTTCTTCGATTCATTTCTTTCGTTAAACTTTACTTATATTTTGCATCTTTATCAATTATTATGGTTCTTTTCATAATCACTTCATTTTATCAATTCTATTCTGTAAAATTATTCATTTTATGTCATTCTGTTTATATTTTGTTTTTTATTTTCTATACTTATTGTGGTTATTGTCTTGTTCTGTTCTTAGCCCTGAAGAAGGCTTGAAACTCTAGCCGAAACGTTGGCACAATTAAATAGGTTACACCAACTTATTTGTGATTCATTTTGACCGCACCCCCAGCCATCTTCTCCTAGTATTTATTTATATTTACTCTTTGATCTAATTTCCTGTAAAGTAATTGCCAAAATTTTATTTAAACCCTTATAAAAAATACTTCCCATTAAGACTTGTAAGTATAATACTTCCATTTGTAAGTAGCAAATCTATCTACCGCACAGATTAGTTTTTTCATTGATAAATCTATGGTGAAACCTACCTATCGTTTCGCTATAAACAATTATAGCCGACATTGAATAAGCCCATGTCACTGCCGTAGTATATATACACAGCAATGTTGCCAAAGGTTTGAATAAAACAAACCAACTCTTGCAGTGAATAGCCAGAGCTGACAGGTAACAATCAGCAGATAGATTTGAATGACAGATTCCAAAGCGATTTGGACTTGTGGTGCTGCCAGTCGACCACTGATATAACTATTTTATTCTAACTGGGTCACATCCGGTTCGGAATACATTGGCAGTGAACAAGCTTAAGTGAAGCTATACTGCTTTAAATATTAAAATTCAGGCATTAAAAATAGGTTAAATATTAACCTATTTTTAATGCCTGAATTGTTGGAACTACTATAATGACGACCGGGAAAGAACCCTCGTACGAATAAAGTTTACAATTAAGTTGGAAAGAATACAAAATAATAACTTAACTCAAAACCTCATGACTACTGACAAATCCTTATGGACGGCCACTAAGAAGCTCCTTAACTTCAAAAATTTTAATCATCCTCTTCTCACTGAATCACAAACATGGACTAAATCGGACGATGAAAAAACATTTGACCCACACCATGACATCCTTAATTCAACCCACATCGAATACATTGAAGAAGAATTAAACATTCCACTCCAAATGACCCTTCCTCCTAAAGCATTTCATCCTTCAGAAATATCCAATATCATTCAGAATTTACCTACCCGCAAAGCTCCCGGCTATGACCTAATTACATCCCATATTCTAAAAAATCTTCCTCGAAAATCCGTTCTATTCCTCACCTACATCTACAATGCTGTACTCAGATCCACTTACTTTCCTGACTCATGGAAATTATCCAGAATCAAAATGATTCCCAAACCTCAAAAGCCGACTGAATACCCATCCTCCTACCGTCCTATCGCTTTGTTACCTATCATGGGCAAAATCCTTGAGAAACT
>NW_027112419.1:223008-250929 GCF_000696795.3 Halyomorpha halys | reverse complement strand
AAAGAAGATGGCCTCGAGATCTTCTTCTCTTGAAATGTTATTGGAGTTCTATCAGTGGGTAGATTCTCCACATGTTTTTATCATGTTACTATGTCACCTACAGCAAATTTACTGGTTGTATATAAGTATATACAGTTGTAAATATCAATAAATAAATTATTAAAAAAAAAAAAAGTTGGAAAGAACTTGGACGAAACATCAACTTCGGAAAAAAGGAGAAAACAATTCTGAACTAAGCTTTAATCAAGTTAATTAATATCAGGTGTGTCCACTTACACGGTTTCGCTGCTCGCCTTGGCTCCAAGTAAGGGTCAAAAAGAAAAAATAGTTTCTAATATATTCGATATTATTGGCCCGATTAAGAATTTAATTTGCTTAAACATTTTAAATGATTTCATTATCTTTCAAACCAGAATCTGGATTGTTCCGAGACATCTAGAGAACGGATTTCTGTACAAACACGTGGAGAATACTTTGGAAAACAAGGGTACTTCGTTCAAGCGCTACATATTAGCTGCTACTTTTCCGATTTTGATTTTTTTCTTCCTCGCTACCGACTAAGAAGATTTGTATTCATACAAGAAATCGAAAAGAATATAGTAGAAGAAAATCCTTAGAATTGACAATGTTACTCCCATTTTATGTTTTTGTTACACCAAGATTTGTCTATTTGTATCCAAATTTGTGCTCAACCTTAATCGATTGAACCACCGATTTCATATTGATTAAATTTTCAAGAATTGTGTGGGTGGACATCTAGATAGTTCCATATCAGTTTCATCAAATAATATCGTCTACTTTAGCCCACACATGAGCAAACCTATTTTCCTTTGCACACTCATATGCCAAATTCAGCTCGACTGTTTACCCCCAAATTTAAAAGACGTTTGAAGAATAGTGTATCAATTATTCAGTATAAATTTTATCAAATATAATCTTATACAATCAATTTTATCAAATACAAAAAGATGCATTCGTTCATGCATGCTCGTACGTGCTTTATTTTTTATAACTCCATTTTCGCTAACGGGTTTGGATACTAATTTTTCTTGACACAACTAGATTTTGAAAACGTATCGTCTTATTTAGTATTTATTGGTTTAGGATTGGTATTATTTTATTTAGGATTGGTATAGACATCGTCTAGTGTAGATTTTATCAAATTTCATGAACTATTTTTGCTTCGTCTTGCAAAAAAAATACTTTTCTGGATAAAACTATGTTTTAATAGCGGTACTTCCTTTAGGATTGTTTTTTTATTCTTGTTTAAAGGCGTAAACCCTCTTGGTCATCAACGCCTATGTCCTTTAGAATTTATTCTCAAACGGTATTTAAAAATATAAAATATATGTTTATCGCTTACGTATCTAATAGAAATATAAGGAAAAATAATAATAAATAGAAAATGCGTTTTTCACAAAAGAAAATTAAGGGACAAAAAATGACATGGTAAAGAAGATTATTGACCTATGTAATTTTCTATAAGCTTTTTTAAGTGATGAATTCAATTTTTTTTTAAGTTAATGTATTATATGTGGAAATTCAGGGTGTTAACTATTAAGAGAGAATAGTTTAATCAAAATTTTTAGAGCCTTTTGTTGCTATGGTCTACGTTTTCGGCAGTAGATATTATATATATAATACCTTCCCAATCTAGAAGGCAAAGAAAGCAAAACATTATTACTGCAGTATAAATAATACATATAACAACAGGATTCGCTATATTTAACATTATTAAAACTTAGTCTAAATACCTACAAAATATTTAAATTAAGTTTTCAACATTTTAATATTTAACATTATATAATAGGTGATTAATAGAGGTCATATCATGTTATATATGGATACCGTAGAAAATCATTCAAACTTGATTGAAGTATTGAAAGACCCTTCATGTGTTTTGTTTTTTTAATTTAGAAGGTATACATTTTATTTGAAAAAAAAAATCGTCAATAAATCTCAAATTTGTGAATGGATTTACTGGAATGGGAAACAAAAGATCGCAAATTAGTTTTCACCAGGATTCATCGAAATATTTTGAAAATTTTAAAAATAAAAATTCCTTTTGATAGAAAATAAATAAATATTTCAAAGAATTTAATAGTATAATACTTATTTAAGGCGAGAAAAATTTTTAATTAATTTAATTAATAGTTTATTAATTACAACATAATATAAGAAAATATTATTACTAGCACATTTACATTATCTACCACTGCCAATAATAATAAAAACCATCAACAATGGACTGGTAAATACATGTGAAAGTATACAAAAGATACTGCCGACGGATAAGCAGGGAATCACCCCGGACCTCTGTTACTGTCAAATCGAATCTATCACTGTGATCCTATCTGAGGTCGATCATATTGCCAATCTCCTTTCAACAACTCATGCCAGAAATGTGGGTACTCCTTCCACTGAACTGTGCAGATAAGAGATTACTATTTTCAACGATACAACTCAACCCAACACCTCACAATGTTTTTGTTTCGTTCAAGCAAGAATAGTATTGAAATTATGTTTGCTTCCAATCGATGATCTGAACAATAAATTTTTCTTCAGTAACAATAATATTTAAATTCATCCAACATATTTGTTCTTAAACTTTAAATCGCCAAGGGAGTTTATAAATTTTAAGCAGATTAAGTATAGAACACTCTATCGAGCTGCCTGGGTTAGAGAGCACAGTGGAATTATAACTAAGTTTTAATAGATAATTTTGTTTTATAGCCAGATGGTTGTATTGCTATTTTGGATAGAAGTAGTTCGACTGCAACCATTTTTTAAAAAAGATTACTAAGTAAAAATATAAAAAAATAAATAAATAAAGATCCAATCGATTACCTTGAAAATGTAGAAATCAAAATTTTGAAATAGTTAAATGTTAATTTTTAAAAATATACCCTGCTAAAGTAACATACAAAATTAACATTCGTGAATTCAGTAATTCACAGATGAAAGCTTAATATTACTCATGTGATAGATGACTACAAAAGCTAGTTGGTTTGAATAAATTACAACATTTGGATAGGATAGCGTAGAAAATGAATTAGTATTTCATAAACAAAGGTAACTATTGCAAGAATATATGGCGATGGTACATTTTTAAAGTTTGTGCCGATTTGTGCCACAGAATAGCATCTGAATTTCGGAACTGAATTCAGACTACTTTTGATAGATTCAAAGTTTTCTTCCACTACCGGGCTGGAATATCGTGTCTAAAAGGTGTCTTCTATAGGGTGGGTTCTAAGGAAAAAGGAACTGTAAAGTGCAAAGTCTAGAACAGATCGATTTATATTCAAATCTAGAGATCAAAATTACAAAATGATGGAGGATTAGGTTGAGGAGGTTGTATTCCGAAATAAACCAGCGCATAAAGAAAGCTACAAATGTACACCACCCACTCTGCAATGCCCTAATCGACAAAAGTGGCAATGAAAACAAAGATGATATTGTAAATAAGTGTTTATACCAGGTGAAAATTAGCCAATTATTAAAAAAAAAATTAAAGCGATCTAAAAACTACAAAAATGAAATTCCTGGGATAAGTTCTCGGCAAAATTAGATTCGAACAAATGAAAAATAAACGAGTAAGAAAAGAGATAGGACAGGACAGAAAACATAGATAAAAAATACTTATAATAGAGATTGGACCTGGATCCGAAAATGTGCAAGTAGTAGTAGTGCAAAAATGTTATGAGAATCAATGAATAAGGAAAAACGACCACACGGACGACCAAATAATAAGTGGGAGGCATTTTATCGGGTCAGGTAGGGTATAGGGGAATCATCTCAGGTTTTAAGAAGTGGAAGAAGGTTGCCACAAGACCGTAAGGCATCTGGGTTGGTTAAAGAAAAAGAAGATTTAAGAATTATTAGGAAATTTAAAAACTAAAATTATGACATGGTATTTAAAGTATTTTCTATTACATTCTAATTAGAAATGTGTATTAGTAGTACTAATCTTATTCTGATTTAAGAATATCATTCGTTATTCTTGCATTAAGCTACATCTTTACCTAATTGCATTATTAACAGCAATGCCTTATTTTTTGAATTGTCGTATTGGCACACAATTCTACTTTATTGAAATAACCACTTACAGGAACGTAAAAAACTGAAATAAACTTAGATTTGAATATCGATGATTGGTTATCACATTATGCCCCCTCTTGAGTATCCTTGACGGCGCTATCCAATGGCACTCTTTGTGTCAACCGTATCCGCATACAGCCTCGCTCGAGTACTTTTAGATTGGTTCCATTGGTCAATTGCTAAGATTAAACGGTTCATAAAGTTGAGCTAAACGACATTTACTGAGGAAAAAATCGAATAGGCTACTAATCGATTACGGACGCCAATTTTCCGACTAGCTTCGAGGTCTGGGCCGTTCCCGATGCCGCAACGTTCCTCGTGAGGTGGGGTCCGCAAAGTCTGCTCCCACATTCCTCTTTAACTGCTCCTACCGACCTTTCTTGTGAGCCTATCCATCTAGCTAATAGCCACTGATTAGTGGAGCAATTCCGGAGTTAGCTTAAAAAACGAGAAATAGTAAAGCAATTTCGAGAAATTATTTGTTCTGGGTATGTTGTAATAAAAAAAAAAGGTTCAGAACGTAATAATCGACTTTTAGCTCAAATATTGAAAACCATAAAACAGATTAAAGAAGGAAACTAATTACCCCAGCTTTTGAGTGACCTTAAGCGACATAACCTAACCTCACCTCGATTCTATAATATGTCCTGGACCATTTGGGCTCTCAAATATTAACAGATAAAGATGTCAAATAAATTATATTTTGAAAGATTTATACTTCAATAGCCATAAGATATAGAATAAACAATACCTCGTGTTTCAAGCGTATTGTTTTTCATAAGAAGCGCTCTAACCCAATCTGTATCAAACCAATTGGCTTTAGTTTACTTTCTGGCAAAAGAAGTAAATATGAATTTTTCTTTGAACAGTTTCATTTTTTATTTAATTTATTTTTAGCATTTGGAAAAAAAATTAAGGAAATTTATGCTCTCATTTTCGCTTCCTCATTATCGAAGCAAGTCAACAAAATTCTTCTATTTAGGACCGAAAATTTCCACAATTTTTATCATACGTTTAGAATCTAAATTAGTTCTTTAAATAAATTTATGTTCAGCTATTAACGTTTATTTTATTTTGATGAAATATTCATGGATTACTTGGAATGGTATCTATGTGGTTCTTTATCTGATTTATCAAGTTCCATCTATTAAATTCACTCAAGCATGCACAAAAGTATTTGATTTGACACACTCCCATTTAAATTTCGTTTGAAACTGGCCATTTGCTCTTTCAAAAGAAGTTTCGCTTCAAAAATGTATGATGGTGCGTGTATACACGCAATTTACTTACCACACTGGACAATTTTAAACAAAAAATATTTATCATTATATTGCTATGAAAATTCGTATTTAAGGTTTTATAAGTGCCAAAAACGAAGTCTAATTTACTGTTACTAGACCAAGGGTTGTGCAAGGAGGTGATTTGGTCAGAAACTTCCGACCAATTTGTCGACCACCAGAATTTAATCCAATTCAGGGTACTTAATTTGTAAGGAAGCGGGACCCACAGGGTTGACTCTCGGCTACAGTAAAGTAGAAAATAATAATCTGCGACTGCCGGATTTGAACCCGTGTTCATGGAGTTAGTAGCACAGTATCTTACCATTTAGCCAAGCTCTCCCACTTTCTAACGGTATATTACAGATCTATTTTACCACTATTATTTTCGGAAATTAGTTTTCAATATGGGAAAAACATTCCTTTTCTCAAATAGTTAATACATCAAATTCATTCATATTTATTAATTTTTCATTACTAGTAACGATGAGAGGTGGTTGATTTTCGTTTTCGAGATAGGCTGTTCACAGAGACACACAAATTTAGACTTGAGAGACCTGATAACGTCTATTTCCATAGAAAAATTGGAACAAAAATGTTTTATGATTGCAATACTTTCTCTGTATGTCGACATATATCGAATATACATAAGTGAAAGTAGTAAAATGAGATATAAATAATGAGGACAAGTATTAAATTCACTATGGTCCACGTGGTATGGATTAACCAAGTTGATAGTTGACTTTATTTAGTTTAAAATGGGGATCAAATTCAATTATTCTTAGGTGCATATGTGTGTAATATGTCGTCTTCATTCATGGATCGTTCCTTATCATTGATTGCCAACTGAAGAGTTCAGTATATAGGGAGTACGTTTTCAGCAAGTCTTTGGCCCTATTATTCCTACTTAATACTATTACTTCTGGTATTTTCTTCTACATAAGTTTCTATTGTTTTCATATCCACAAAGCATAGTTTTACCGTCATATTAGGCGGCAAAAGAATTTTCCAATCGCTCTATAGATGTAGCCTAGAGCTCACGGATCAAAGCCAGCATTCTTGACTGACCAAGCTGGTGCACTCGACATTCCGGAAGACACTCGGCCATTCGGACGCTGGATTCAGATGACAGGACCCAGATACCCAGCACGTGACGCCACGGCATGCCGAATCGCGTACAAAGGCCACTCCTTTGTCTCTTTCTTGACTGGACAGCTATTGATGCGGTCGAGGTGGCAGCGCTGTGGCCCGACCACACACCACTTCTGCCTGTGTGGTCCTCTTTGTCGCCAGTTACTCCAAACTATTATCCTCCCCTAAACGGCTCCCTATCACTGGATCGTTCCTTCTAGTGACATATTACCTCCTCTGTCCGGGAGTGGCTATAGGCTCCTCGACGTGTCTGATAAATTGCCTCCGCTTTCAGTAGCCCCAGGTAGCCAGCGGTGATAAGTGATGTTTTGGAATCAACAGTAGGCTTCGGCTGTCATATCTGTAGTATACGAACACATACAGAGTAAACAAAGTAATTATTAAATAATTTAGCGTAAATAATGATGTATCGTCTACTTTCTACTAAATTATCAGAGTCACATATTACATCTTATCTACATAGAATAATTACCTACTCCATTAGCCAAATTTTATTATTAGTGGTACATTTAAAATAAAGCTTTTTAATTTATTTTAGTTACACTGTCTCATATTTTTTTTTGACAAATAGATGCAAAATCAAAATCACACTAGTTAAAAAATAATATAAGTTATGACTTTTTTTCGATGTACAGTCAGTTAGTTCCGACTTGAACTTTTTTAATCAACAAGAGTAAGTCAGTAAGGTTGGGGATTATCGACTAACACGATATTTTCCTGAGTAAATTCACGAACTTTGGAACTCTAAATATAATCCCTTGAATTATCAACCAACTTCACTGTTATAAGAGCCAATTTTTTCCTCATAGCACTTTGTCTGATTTAAGTCTTCTGTAGAAAAACTGGATATATATTTTTAAGTGTTTATTAAAAACATAAACATTTTGTTGAACACTTATTAAAAATAAAAATCCAAGCAAAAAGTTTGTTTTTCGATTGTGATCCTAAATTGAAAGTCATACATTATTCAATTATGTTAGATTATATTAAATTACATAACAGTAAATTAACATTTAAAAAAAAAAAATTGAATAAACAAAAAAAAATTTGAAGGCACAAATTTTAAGTTTGTAATTAGCATTCCAAATAACATGATTGAAATATTTTCAGATCGTTTATTTTTTTTTAGATCAGTTTTCTCGTCCCCAATTTCTAGACGATATTCCGTCTTATATTTTCAGTGGTCTGGCTTTCCCAGACTAACAAAACATTAAAAAATAGAATTTGTGGTAATTTACTCATTTTTAAGTTAATAATGTTATAATTATAATAAAAAATGTAATTAATTATTTAATATAAAGTAACATTTAATAATAATAATAATAATAATAAAGGCCTAACGAAACCGAAGGTTCGATGCCGATACAACCAAACCCTCTCTGCATACATCCTTCCAGTGATGCCCCTCCAAACCCAATTCCTCTGAATCAGTTTTAACGCAATCCTCTCATCTACGTTTCAGTCTACCCCTCGGACGTTTACCCGTTGGTTCAGTGTTTATTAACATTTTAGGGATCCTCTCGTTACTAAGCCCTACAACTTTACATGCCAATCTTGTACGCCGCAATGCTATAACTTGAATTATATTTACCGGGTGTAGGTCCCTTAATTCAGCGTTGTGTAATGTTTTAAATTCTCCCATTAATTCATCCTTTTTCGGTCCGAATATCTTGCGTAATACTTTATTTTCAAACTCCTTAAGACGCTGTTCATCCCTTAGTGTAAAAGGCCACGTCTCACATCCATAAAGAACAGTGGGAAGGATAATAGTTGTGTAAATTCTAATTTTTAAGTCTTTCGATAACTAAGCAGTTTCGAAATTAAAAAATAACAAGCATTTCCCGCCTTCAACCTTGCTTTTATTTCCTCATCAATTTCTTTTTTTCTAGTTACCTTAGAACTTAAATACTTAAACCTATCTACCTGTATAAAGTTCCATTTAAAAAAAATATATATATATTTTTTAAATATTTTTATACTATTAAGTATTAACAAATTCGAGAAAACAAAAAAAAACTTCGTAACTGGGACCTTAGAAACTTAAGTAAACAAATCTTTAGAAATATTCTATAGAGATGCATTTCTGGTTCCTATTTTATTAAATCCCATTGGATTAAAAACGGATTCTCCTAAACGATACCTAAAAAATCAAACAGTGCAAAATTGTAGATAATTTACTCTTCCTTAATTAAGTAACCTTGCAGGTAGGGAGACAATGGAGTGGATAAGCTGACAGAAAAAGTGAATCCAAAAATGTGCCGTCTAGGGTCATGTCAGAGAGGTACAAGCCAATCACTTGGCTCATTAACCTTAACGTAAACATTTCTTTGGAGGGCCTGCCTGACCATTTTGTCTTCACTTTTGCTTTGAACGAGAGTAGGGTTATACCTTCCTCGCTGGAAAATTTAGAGTGCAAAAATGTAGAGAATTCACTCTTCTTTAATTCAGTATGGCTTGATGTTGTTTATAAAAGGTATGGTTTTTATATTATGGAGGATCAACTGATAAATGTAAGAAAGACAAATGTCATCAACTATAAAAAAAAATTGGATGTAAGGACCATTAGTAGTATCGGGTTCGAATGGCTTGATTATAATTGCAGTGTAACTCTAAATGTTCTACTATATAAATTGCCTCAAAATATCTGAATATATGTGTTGCATGAACCTCTGCATTACAAAGATGCATCCAAGCGGCACCCTCCCCCTCCGAAGGCCACTCTCTGACACAGGCAGCATAATAAGGAAGTCCATGAGCCCTGTGGAAATAAATCATCCCGCTCATTCCTCGCGGCACTGGATGGAATTTATGGCCGACGTCTATTGCAGCACCGTACATCACTCCCCATTGATTGGTGTGTCGGCCCGTGGGAAGGTGACGGCGTCTAGGGTTGTCTTTATCTCCTTAGGAGCACCCCTAGTAAGACAATCTACGTATATCATGGCATCTGATAAACGCATTGTAATTGTATCACAATCTTGCTGTTCATCATTCCTGTATTATTCATAAGCGAGCAAAAGGATTTAGTCATCTATTTTTAATTAGCTGGCTTTTTTAGACCTTTTAGGACAGGCTGTAACAAATATCATTATAATTCAGATTTGTATAACTTAGATTTGTCCAAGAGTAAAGCAAAGTTAAGGTATATAAAATATATACCTGAATATGTGTGTGTATATAAGTTACAGCCTTAATCAGCTGTTACTTCGATGTCAGCTGACTAAGGAGATCGAGGTCGAGCCTAGCTGAACGCATGTATGTATATAAAGAGATTTACCGAACCCAATAAAGGCAGTATGTTACAACAGTTCAAACGTGGTAGATCTTATTCCTTCTTCTCTTTTTTGACATTTTGCCTTCGCCGATACTCAACTGGTGCCGAAACCCGGGAGATACCGGAGTAATTTTCAGTCTAAACGATTTTTTTTTTCATTGCTCTCTATAAATTTAGACCAGTAACGGAATAGTGAGAAGAACAGTTCTGTACCTGGAGAATGTGCACCAAAACAATCAACCTCAAGCTACAGTCAACCAAACTTTATCAGCCGCCAACCCACCTCCGCAGGAGATTAAACCACTACCAGAAGTCTCTTAAGTGCAATTTCATGCAACAACGCTAGAATGGATCAAGGTCCGTACGGCAACTGTCAAGGACCTGTGGAAGGCGGTGTCGGACCTAGAAAAATCCACCGGAGATACCGGAGAATTAAATATTTTTTTTAAAAGGAAGCGATCGCTTAATGGGGCGAATAGAAGCGAAGATGTCGGAGGATCTACTGGACAGCAAGAATACAAAAGCACTGAAAGAAGCGATAGTCTGCCGTGTAAAAATAAGTATCCTAAATCAGATTCAGGCCGATGAAGAGACCTCCTGGAAGATCATCAAAAAATGATTAAAGAAGGGGAGGAGGACAGTGGACCCCAGAGGAAGATATATTCATGATGATCAAGATACAAGCGCTAGAGAGGAGGCCCAAATGGAAGTAGTGGAGCCGGGGTGGACTCGGATGGAATATCATCGGCCAAGAAATTTGCCAAACCCTTGGAGGAGAAGAGAACAAAGAGATGATAGAAGAGAGAGAAATAGTAACACAGAAAATAGGAGGAGCCAAGTAAAACCCAGAAACAATGGTCGGCGGGAGGACCGCAAGTGGTAAAACTGGACACCTGGTAGCACAATGTCCCCGCACCCGATGTTTTGAATGTGGGACAGAGGGAGATATTGCTCGACAGTGACCCTATATGTATCGGCGGAGGGGTGCAAAATGTGCCTGAACCGATAGATGTCAATGCACAGAGATTACGGAGAAGTGGAATCTCTAGAAGGACGAACGGATCCATGAGTGAAGCCACAGAAATGTCCGAGACCTCAGAAACAGAAACTGAAGCAGGGGACTATGAGCAAGAAGATAGCCAGCAAGGCAAGAGGAGGACTTGGAGACGCCTCCTATACGCTCCCCCGACAATTTCCATCATAAAGCTTCTGTAACATAGCGACCTGTTTATACAGTTTTTCTAACTAGGTTACCATGGTTACCTAAAGCTGAGACAACTACCGGTAATGTTAGAAATGAAATTTGTCCAGTTTAAGTTAAAATTGATTCTAGAGATACTTTTGACAAACAAAATTGTTGAAAAAATTCTTCATTTGACCATTGTTAAAAATGATTGAGGACAGAACAATTTCGTTTCATTATTGTCTGCGAAACTAATTTTTTTAAGTCTTCGTCTTCTGTCAAATTGTCTTTCTTGGTCAAATACATTTTATTCAATTTTTAAAGAATTGGAATAATGATCCATGATGAATGGACCTTCACTAGATAACAGATTCCAACTGGATCTCTTGGAGGGAGAAGCATAATTGAGGAGGTAAGTGGGCAGAACAAGTGAGGCCAAAAATGCGGTCCTTATTTGCCTTAACTAAGACATACGAAAGGCTTCAGTATTTGTCCGGCAACACATATTTTTATACGATTAATTGTGTACTTTCTCTGATGATTGGATGCCAGTCGAAAGGCTTTAAAGACAATTTGAAGGTTTTCATAAAAAAATATAAGCAAATAACCATCTAATAAACAGAGTAATTTTATAGTAATTTTTTTGTTAGCTTGTGGTTTATGTTAACAGCCAGCGATATTAAAGTCCAGATACTTGTGTCCTGAATTTTTAAAAGAAAACTATAATTAAAAAATAGACTGCCTTGACAACTTTTTATGTATCTGAGGTGCTGCTCCCCAAGAACCGTGACCAACATAATGACCGAGCGACTAGTGAATACTGATCACCGTGACAGGAGTGAAAGGAGCAGTAACAGTTCACAGTTAGTTAGAGTGCAAGGCAAACACAGTTCCAGGGTGACTGCGCCTTTCCTGGGTGGTCCCATCGTTATTGACGGGATTGTTGTCCGCTTTGACGTCCCTGAGAGGTTTGGAGAGAGTATCGTCTAGGAGTGTGTGATGACTAGACCGAATCGGGGGTATCAAGGGGATTATAGATCGTTCCAGGGTGAATAAATATATTATTATTTTCTATGGAAATCAGTTCTCCTAGCAGAAACTAGTTCTACCTATTTAAAATCGCATAGGCATATTAGTACATACTTTCGATAATTTAACTAGGAATGTTTGACAATTTTTTTTTTAGGGGGGGTAAGGGGAGTTGTTAATAGCTTGAGATGTGTGACCTCCAATTTATCACATAAATACAAAAGAATTTTTTTTTTTTGTACTTGTCTCATAGAATAAAATTCTTGTATTTTCAGCATCTTCATCCTTAAGAGTAACATTTACATTTTTTATTTACTTTATGTATATATATGTGCATATGTATATATTTTTTTTTGATGGTGGGGAACATCATTTAGGAGCAATCTTAGTCTAATGGATTTCAGTTCAGTTAAGTCCTGGAAATGTGCTCAAATTTTTAGGCATCGTTTTAAAAGTCTGCATTTAGCACATTAAAAACGATAGGGACCAGAAAGCGATCTCAAAGATTTTAGAATAGTTTTTTTTTTACGATAGCTTGTGTTGATTACAATTTTTTCAACTTTGTGACCTCAACCGTTTTTGCTGGGTTCGTTTTCTTGGTCCTCTTTGGCTGAATAACATTTCACCTTATAGTTTTCACTCGCTCTCATTTAAAAACTAAAAACTTAAAAATTTTAATTTTTGTTATACAATAATACTAATAACAGCACATGGTATTCATGCTGTAAAGAAAAAATTTATATTAATTTTTAATCTTTTCACAATGTTTAAATTTTTAGTAAGCAGAGTGATCATTTTTATGGTTCGTAGATGACTAGAACTTTACAAAATGCTATTCTGTAATGGTCATTCTCATCTTAATGAGCGTTTAAATTCTTCAGAAATATTAGAGAACTACTCCAATCAATCTGAAATTGGAACTACTCCCTTGAACATTTTGAATGAAATTCACTATCCATCCAGACAATATTTTGTATACATATTGATTGTATGAGAGGCACCAGCTGGAGTTTTGGAGGTTCTTGTGGTAACATCATTAGGCTAACCCATTCTGGATAATTGTAAATAGGTAGTATAATCAATCAATTGTGTAAATAAGATAAAGATAAAGAGAAGAGGACAGTCGAACAGAGTTCTAGGAGTTGAGGACAGTTCTGTGACAGAAGGAGTGGAAAACAGTCTGACAGAGAAAGACAGTCTAGAAGATCAGCGGCAGCCGGGGGTGAATATGGACGTCTTCCGCGACAACCGCCAAGCCGACCGATGTACCGAAACAAGTAAGACCTTTTCTGATGTAATTAGAATGACAGTAGTAGAATTAATAACTTACAGTCAGTATAAATATCAAAGATCCCAACTGGTACTTCTCAATTCATTCTCTTATAATTAAAATATAAGGATACAAGTCCACCAAGCTCTCTCATAATAGTATTCTTGATAATGTATATATAATTGTACATATAAAACATGTAACAAGGACTTTACTTTATAATTAATAATCCCTGCATGCCACCTCAAATATAATAGCATAGTAAATTGGTGAACACGATACCGTTGGAAAGGAACTCCAATGATTAATTATGATATTCATATCTAGCATACCACGGCGAGGGGTCCAGATGGTGTCTAGTGTTTGAATTAAATATAGCGCATCCCCTTTCAGTCAGTTCCCATCAGGAACCGATAGAGGCATAATACAAATAAATATAAATATATAATATAAATACATAATATAAATATATAAATACAAATACATAATATATAAATACATTAATATATGAATAAATTTCAATATAACACCTGTACGGGGAACCCCTAGTCGGGCTTAGAAACCCCGAAGCCCCGTACACGGCAATATAATACAAAAAATTGGAAAGTAACTGAACATGGCCTTGGCGTGACGATAGTATTTTCAGCTCAAGTTGTTGGTTGATATTGCAGTGTAATGCAAATTGGAAACTCAGTTTTTCCATGCCTTCAAAACATTTCTGAAAATGTCCGGCTAAATTAATTACCTTGGTTAAGAATACTTTGGTTGAAAATTCCTTAAACTATCTCTTAAACGTCATCCTCCTGTCATTTAAAAATTTTACAGTAGACAAGATCATGATGGACAGGACGAAATTCAGATTTTTTTGAAAATATCCTATCCTATTCTAACGCCTCATAAATGTTTTTAGGGAAATAAAACGGCTCTGCATATTTTACAATTAATAAGCAATAAATAAAAATTGATTTGGATATTCATATGAACAGTAAAGCACGGAAAATAATGCAGTTTGTTTGGTGAATTACAGACCAGCTATTTACTCTCGTGTAACGGTCTATATCGACTAATTCGAGATTATTAACTTAAAACTAATTTTATACGTTGTATAACTGAAATATATGTTTGCAACCTTGAATAAATAACTACAATATTTGTGTTGGAATGATTAATTATAATTTTTTTGTATAACTTCATAATAGTGCTAAGTATATGTCCACTATCTTTACGAAAAATACAATTTTTAACTGAAAAATTAATTGAGAAGTTTTAATTTTTATAAAAGAGAGACCCTTTAATTTACTTGTTTGTAAGGTTAGTGGAAACTTACTTAGCACCACTGTGAAGTAAGCCATCGATATTATTCATTATGGACTACTTTATTATTTTTGTTTCTTTTTTTTTTTTTTATAGGATACATATTTAATTATTAACTGTCAATCAGTAATGAGTAAGGATAAAAATCTCCTTAGGGCCTCATTAAACCCTCATTGAAGTAAATAAAAATTTTATAACAATATTTTTTTATAAATCTCATTTGATACAAATTTGATTTTACACAAATATATCTCATCTAACAAATATGTCATTCTATAGACATTCAGCAATTCTAATTGTATAGCCATTTTCATACGTTTTTATGTTGTTTTTTTTTAAATTACTTATTACTCCAACTTATTATAATTATCCCATCTTATTAAAATTCTTTGGTTTCATAAATAAGCCATGAAAGTATTAGATGTTATTTTTTCTTGGGGCTCATCAGCAATATATTAATTAATAATAAATATATATTATTTTTATAAATGTTAATAATGACGTTAGTGAATAAGTTGTTTTATTCCTATTTATATTATGTATGTTCCTCCTTTTCATTATTACATTTTTAACACCAGCATTATATAAAATATGTATTAATTATCTTCAATAAAAAAAAAAAAAATAAGAAGAAAAATTGAACCCATATTAAATTATGGGTTTAGTTTTCTTATTATTTTTTTATATTATTATAATACCAATATTATTTTAAACCAAAACTAATGTAAACACATATACATAAATTAAGTGAATTTATAAACCTGATATTAGTTACGAGTTCCAATAGTATTAAAGTATTATATGGTTGTTATACTACTGCCTGCTTGATTTATGAGCAGCCTTGCACGATTCTACAATTTACGAGTGTAATAAAACGTTACCTAATGAGTCTTACGCATGTGCATACTCTCAACTTATTGACTTCAAAGGTCATTATTATAAGTTGACCTTTTCTTTCTTTATATTTGGAACTATATATATTTTTATTTTAAAAATACCTATACTGAAAACTTCCAATGAGGAGAATATGATATTAATGTTTAATAAAAAAAAATCAATATAATTAATTGCCGAGAGGTTATAGGTGAAAGGTTGAGAAAACAATTAAAGGACAAAATAAATAAACAAAGCACATCCTCTGAAATACATAATTTTTAATATATTGAAATAATACATAAAAAATATTTGATACGTTAATAGTTTTTCATAGCGATTTAGAATTTAATCTAAAAACCTAAATTTATAATGGAGTTGTAGCCATCTTTAATAACGTTTGAGTATTATATTTTCACATTTTTAACTTTGTTCCCAAAATAGCTTTTGTATTTAGAAAATTCAACAGTTTTCGCAACAATTGCTTATGAAATAAGCACAATCGTTCTCTTATAAATTAATTCATGAAAATAGAATTTTATTTATTCTCTATTGCTAAATTTGCCAAAATAAATTGTTTGAATAGAAAAATAGTAGGGAAGTAATAAGAGCTTTTATTTCTAGACCAGAATGTACCAAAACAATGAAATTTATCCCAAAAGGCCTAAAACAATCCAGAGTTGAGTAAATTAAAAACAGAATGAATTTTATAAATTTAAAAAAAAAATTAAGAAAATGGTCACCATTTGTAATAAAAAAGTTTTAAATATTTTTTTGGACAGCGAAAACATGAAGGAATGGGTGCGGGACCACTTAGAATAGGACTAACCATCACATATTAACATCCTTAACTAATTCCGTAAAAATTAGTTACGTACGTCTAGTACAAGAGCCGGAAAGAAAAAAAAGCAGTTATCTCATCCCAATTTTTGATTACTTTAATGAAAACTATGTATAATTACTAGTCAAAACTGATGAGTCAACCAAGTATAGGTAGGGGAAATTAAAAAATGGCGGCTGTTTCAAAACTATTTCTTAAAAACTACCAACACTAGAAAATCAAAAGAACATTATTTAAAGAAGAGTAAATTTGCTGAAATATTACATATGAATATAAATTTAGCAAATGAAAATCTGTCCGAACAACTATAAATCTATTTATTTTAGCAAATTTCATGAAAACTACTCCTACGAAAATAAAATACTTTATAGCCCATTAAACTAGCTTTAATCTTAGTGCTAATAGATATCTGTACCTCAAATGGTTTTTGAGATATATATTTTTCAAAATAAATTCACTAACTACTGATCTTTCAGTACGTTTCATACATTTTTATGAGATATTGCTTTTTAAAAAGCTATATCTCGAGAACTATTGAACGTTAATAGCTTTATTAGGGCTTACATTTTAGCAAATTTACTCTACTATAAATTATGCTCTCTTAGATTTTCTATTGTTGTTGGTAGTTGTAATGATATAGAGCTCCGAATAAAAAAAATTAATATTTTTAACGGTTTGAAATAGCCGGCATTTTTTATTTCCCCTACCTATACTTAGCAGACTCATAAATTTTTACTAGTAATTATACCTAGTTTTCAATTAAGTGATAAAAAATTGGGGATAAATAACTGCCTTTTTTCTCCTCTTGGGCTCTTGTACTAATAAATCCCCATTGATCGCATTAGATCAACGTTACCATTCAATTAAACCTACCCAGTTTGAACAATACTACTAGGGTCATGAAAACACTGAATGAAACTAATTGTTTATTTCTTATTAATTGAAGATCAAGCATTATTTAATTATTTAAATGTTAAATATACAATGTTCTATTCTGTCAAAAGTCTCTTACCCATGGATATGATCAAGAGAAGCACACAGTTCAGCACGACCTAAACCATTGTATTCTTTCGAAACCAATCCTTACGATCTAAAACCATCTGAAAAAACATACGAATCTATGTTCTCTATGTGATAACTGTAATCTAATGTATAACTGATATTATACACTGGAAACGACTCCTTTGTCTCCTTGCTTTCAAATCATATGTTCTATTTCTGTAGGAGAGTTCCCATTTCTCAGAAGAAGAACTGAACATATTATCAGGGTGGTTTATTTTTCAGGACCACCCTCAAAATAAACATTTACAACTTACCTGTGTCACTCTTATTTACTTCTAAAACATAAAAAATTAAGATATACAATTTTCAGACTTCTTATATATGTTTTAAGGGTCAGTACAGATGTTTTATATTTTTAAATAAATGAAGATTTTTTGATGTTGGATAAAAATTGGTACACTAAAATTGAAATAAATTATTGATTAAATTAGGACAGTATATTATCCTTCACTTTCATCTCATTTATTACATACTAATAAGGAACGGCCATACCCGGCGATTATGAGAGTAGTGTTTCATGTCCAGATGTGCTCTTAGGACAATCTGAACATCAAGATGGCTTATAGCTGTAATTTAATATTATCATGACATAGCAGATAAAAGCACCTAATTTGGTATGAGAGTTTCTTAATTTGGTATAAGAGTATCATATCGTTTAATTATAAATATTAGTCTTGAAGCTTCCTATCTCTTAAATTTTTAAAATTAGTGTATTTATTATTTTACAATTTATTTTATTGTCAAGCTGTATTGAACTCTGATAGAAACCTACAGTTAGCCCTCTTATGCTGAACATGTCTGTAAAAACAATTCTCACATGGTATGCATGTTTATAGTTCGCCCCGCTTGGTTTATGGTGACTGAATCAGTTTCAGCTCAAGTAGGATTTTAAACATATTTTCTATCATTTGCAATACAATTAATTATTATCCATTTCAATGATATTCGTTTAAAACAAGTGACTAGGAGTGACAAAATAAAAATTATTAGTTCGACATCTAGAAAACACCCCTTGGAGAAACTAGATTAGCATTAGGTATTCGAAATCATGTACGGTACTAGCTAGCTGTGAGGAATTTTAAATTAGTTATTGTTCATCGGTCCCATGGTGTAATGGTTAGCACTCTGGACTTTGAATCCAGCGATCCGAGTTCAAATCTCGGTGGGACCTATATTTTTCCTCAAAACCTCTTTGATCGTGGAGGAGTATACAATATATCATATGCGAACTATAAACACCAAATAATTATTAATTATTAAATTAGTTACTATATGAATTTTGAGCTTTTGCGATTGAAAAACAGCTTCTTTTACCAGGAAATTTGACTAACCATACAGATCTAAAGTAAAATTTTATTATGTTAACAATTAATAAAGAATACAAGTATTATTTGTTTAGTTTTGGAATGATTTAACCAACTACTCCCAAAACTTCTACAATATCTTATTTTTAAACTTTGTTTTATTCTTCACTTCGTAATATCAGATTATCAAAAGCGTATTGTTTCCTTCAAAAATTGGTGTTAGATCTAAATATCAGTTTTCTCCACATCATTATTTATGGCAACACATACCATTTATTTAGAAAAGAAGTTTTCTAGTTAGATACTTTTACTAAAAAAGTTAAAATTATTAATATTAACTGTTTTTCTATTTTCAAAATATCAATATTTATTACCTCCAGTTTGAAGTTTTGTTCATATTAATATTTTATTTATTACTATAATAATATTCATCCCTATTTATGTATCCATTCACTTACTTTTATGTTAATATATATACATAGTATTATTTCTTAATATTATTTTAATCCACATATAATATCCACTCTAATATGGAGAATATTGATTTAACATTTTATGCCAATTCCCAACGGAAATAACACTATCTTATACCCTCACTATCCGTCCATTGACATGTATCTGTACATGCAACAGAATGAACTTACAAGGATCAGTAACGTATCCTGTAAGGCAACCGGCAACTGCAGTATATTTCAACGTTTATAGAAGTCTACTTCAGAAACAACCGATCAATGTATCAATGTGTTGAAGTAGGCATCCAAGTAATGTTTGATTCCCTATAGAATGATAGGATTATACGGTGTTTTTTGTTGTTGTTTTTTTTTTAACGATGTTATTATTTGTAGAAAGATGGTCTGGATAGTGGTAAGTAGACAAAAAAATTAGAAACCTAAGAAATTAGGTTATTAAAAAGGTTGTACGATATACAATAGTAACCACTATAGTTTTATAACGTAGACCACATTCCAAAAATTAATTCTACACGGTCAATTAACGTTTTTATTTTTATGTTCTTAGCTTTTCAAGTTTTATCATTTTATATTTAATGACGTATTGGTGGGAAGTTCATACCTGAGGATGGTTTTAATCACCTTTTCTCTTTCCATATCCCTATTCTGCTGCCACTTCTCCTCTTCCTCCCACTTATTACTCTCTCTCAACATAATATTTATTTGTTTGACCTTTCATTTTTAATTTAGTTATGTCCCTTCATTTAAAGTCACTATTAATTATAATTAAAGGTTTGACATTTTCTTGTTTGTTTTCTGGTTTAATACATTCAGTAATTAGTTTGATTATTCAGCTAAACCAAAAAATCTAATTGATGAAATCTTCGTAATGCTGACCTATTTTATATAACTTTTAGTATTTATATTATTTTTAATGATTCATGTCAGATAAATCGGTTCCAAGTATTTTAATTATTATATCTTTAATCCAATTTAAAAATTTTGCTTAGTTAAAATTTTAGCACTTCTTTGCTTTGCCAGAGATTATTTGGTGATTTTAATATTTGGTTTATTTTTATTCAATCTATTTTTAAAGTTTTGTGATATTCAACCTATGTAACTTATATCTAATTATTGGCAGTCATGTAACTATCTTTAAACTATAGGCAGTCTATGAAATATAATTTCATAATAGAATGTATTAAAATTTTTAATTTTTGTAATCAAAAGGTTTCATAATATTTATGTGATTTTACAGTGTAAATTTAAGCCCTCGAATTGGAAAATCGCTTAAGTAGTTCGCTCAAAAAATTGTTTCCTGTCTGCAACAGACCATTTTGCGATACTAAATTTTTGTGGAATCAGAGACCTAAAAAAGTGTACTTCCTCTGAAAACTCAAATTTTCATGATCAGAATACTTTTCCATTCTATATATTCTATCCGTAGGTAAGTAAAAGTAAAAAGTAATAAATAGAAATAAAATAGAGAAAGCAAGAAACAATGTTTTTGAGGACCTGAAATTTCCCTTCTCCACAGCTACCATTTAATGAGAATGGCTCCCAAGTTCGTGGACTTACCCCATTAAGTAAGCAATTGGTCACAATTCAGTGGCAGACATACTTTTCGCTAAACACAGTAATTGTGGAACATTAGTCGTGTTGCCGTGTTTACCGGTCGTATCAGAGTACAAGGCTTTAACCCCCGCGACAATAACTGGGCTGCCAATCGTAATCTTTAGCGACAGCTTTATGTTGGTAAGACTTGGTAATTGGTGAGCCAAAGACTCTATTAATTCCCAGATTGTGACTTATTGAGTCAGTTTGAACTGCTCCAGAACACGTCAACATTTACACAGTCTGGACTTAATCGATTTTGTAATAGAAAGTTGGCTGATAATTAGTGCAGTCTGGTTTAACGGTTGTTTCTTAAAGCAATATGTAGACCTATTTAGGGCTCATACAAGATATATTTCAAGACAAATATCAATCGAGAATGTATACAATTAAATTTTTAACAGACTGTATTTCAAAAAGGGAAGAAGAAAGAAAAAATAATTAAATTCAAAACGTCATAAGGAATAAAAGCATTCTGTATTTATAAATTACTTTAAAATGGAAACTTCATTGAAGAAATACAACCATTAAGTTTTCGAAAATCGCCAATGATATCCATGAAAAATTACTATATGAAGAATGAATCAAAATCGACTCACCATTAATTCTCTAGTCTTGCTTTAAGGCCAAGTCCCATGGGACTACTTCTTTCCTCTGGACTAGTGACCTTTAACTTTGATCCTCATGTTCTAGGCTAAAAGTGTTTTTGAGACTGAAGGGTTTAAAAAAATATCGGATTTATAAAGAATTATTAACTGATTGTCAATACCATACGATTTTAATAAGAACATCTTTTGTTTATTAAAATAAACACGATATAATTTTCAACATGAAATTTGAAATTGGTTTATTCTGTGTATTTTAATTGATTTATTTCGCTCTCACACAACCAGGATTTTTTTTTTTTTTTTACTAAAATTATCTAATAACTGCAATCATGGTCTGTCCACTGTAACTCAGTAGGGAAATAATCAACAAATGAAGACTACGGTGGTATGTGGATACTAACTCCATAGGAGGATAAATAAAGGTACTAATCAATAAATCTTTTTGTTAAAAGAACTAACGAATCCATAGAGCGAGATAAAATGGTACATATATTAAATATACAATATATACTGAAAGAATTCGGAGGACCGTGGGTTATAATCAATACACATTAGCGAAGGAAGAAAATGGACATTAAAACATAATAAAAGCAATTATAGTTAAAAGTATAAAAAAGACAAATTTTATTCTAAACATTATATTCTCCAAGATTGCTATCGTAGCTATAACAATCGTTCGCAATTGGAAATTCAAAGAAGGTGAAACAGGTAAGGTAATTGAAAAGAGAGAAGTATATGAATTCAATGGCAGTTCTGACAGCAAAGTTGTAAACCTAAATTAGAATTAATATGAAATTAAAGAAAGCTCTGCATATTTAATAAGAATAGAGAAATAAAAGCGAATAATGAGAACTGTATAGAACTCTGTCATGGAGACCAACAATATAATTAAACTTAATCCGAGTGTTGAGACCACTACGTCGTTGTCTTGAGGACGCGCTCTGCACAGATTACGTTGGTTTTAAGGCATATAGACTTTGGGACTTGAAACAATGTGTATGAATATGAAAAAAAAATTAATATACACCAATAAATGAAGAGAAGGACATTAAAGGATCTGTAAATTAAAGAGAATATTAGATAGAAGAGTAGGAAGGAAGGAAGTGAAACTATAATACTTAATTAATGTAAATATATATATAATAAATAAATTATTAGGGAAAATTACTTAATATTAAAAAAAGTAACAATAAAAATCAACAGAAATACTTATGAAAGAAATGATTGAATTTATCAGAAGAGAATTAAATGAAAAATTTAAAAATAAAAACGTATAATTAGATATGGAATTCTACAAAATAAAGTACTAAACTAAAGAACTTTCTTTATGTTTTTGCTTTTTTCTATTTCGAAATTTTGTCCCTTAATCCAAAACACCTCTCTTTTTTTCCCAGAATTAACAGTATAAGTAGTAAAACGTTTAAGTATAGAAGGAATATAAATAAAAATTTGACATGGTCAAGCATACAATTACATTCAATTAAAATTCGAAAAAAATTAATATATTAAAATAAAATAATAAATGTAAAAAGTTATAATTGTAATGAAACTAGTTTTCGCTTGCGAGAATTCGCATTATTTTTCCTTCTCTTTGTTTCACAAAAAACATTAGCAATATCATGCTGATTCATATAAACAATATATTATCAAATTTTTCTAAACATTCTTCGAATATCACTTATGAAACTATATAATTTGATAGCCTATATAATTCATAGGGTAGTCTTTAGCTTAAAATATTGTTTAAAAGCAGACAGATAGACTTGATGCGATAATTTTCAGGATCTTTAGGTCGATTTGTTTCAAACAGTCACAGTATATAGTTGAATAGTTTGAGCCACCAAAATTAAAAATCGTCTTAGCCGGTTGCTCGTCACATGTGATGCCATGGCAATCATGGCGCTGTGAACGCCAGCCTAAGACTGAGGTTTGACCTAGGCCTAATTCTTGCGTTATCTCAAAAACGCACAAAAAAGGTTCATTTTTGTGCTTAAAAACAAAAAAAAGGTACAATCTAGCCTGCAGTACGTACTAGGGCATTGAGATTCGCGTCAATATCTTTTAAACCCAATTTAAACTGTTCAAATCCACTTATTTCCCTCTATCAGAGCTTTGAAACCTTGCACGGATTTAAATAAATCTTATTAAAGTTCGAGTTGGGATTCAAGAATCGAAATTGAGATTCATCACCGCTATATGAAATTCCCTTTCAATTAACACCTATTCCTCAAATCACTTCAAAAAACCGGGAAAGGGCTCGATAGTAGCGTAACGTATATATGTACGACATAAATATTACAAAGTGGGTAATAAATATATAAAGCTATAGATATATAAAACGAGTAATAAATAATATATGATTCATTATTGTATTGTATATATTTTTCCCTCTATATATGTTAATATATAATAGTTTTTGAATAAAATATCTGGAAAACTCAAATTTTAAGTAGAAACGAGCTTTTACGGAGATTTATTTATCTGCTCTCCCATGGCCAATGAAATGGTTATTGATACATCCCCAGGCTCAGCTAACCGCTCATTAGGCTAAGCCGACAGGGAGGTAATAGAATCCGTATCTACAGATAATGGCCAATCTATATTCACGGGATATCCCTTGCCATTTTACTGATTATACCGCTTAGTCGATTATTCATACCGCGGTAGAAGATCACTCCGCTTCGTAGGGCTGTAATTTGTAGCGGATTTATAAAATGTTATTTTATAGATAATGGCGGATAAGTGGATGGGTAATAATTGAACATTACAGACACGCTAATACCAACCCTTCGAATACATTCCACAATGTTTCATATTACCCTAACAGATATTGCACACGAGCCGGATACCTGCCAAGCGAAACTAAGCAGACATCTATCCGAGATTTCATGATATCCAAATGATAGGCCTGTAGTGTGAGTTATTAAGTTCGTGTTCATTATAAACAAGGTGTGAGTAACTGGATGGAACTTTCGGAGTGGAGAAACCAGGTGTTAGTTCTCTACAAATTACCTGGAATTAACCTGTCAGTGCTGAACGATTGGTGTTGTTTATACATCACAGGTAACAGGGAGATAGGGACCTACTTTTACGTTAACTTTTTATCCCATTAAAATAGATCATAATAATAGGTTACATTTCCGTGATGAAAATAATTATTTCCACTTCCTCGATATTCTAAGTTAAAGGAAGTCCGGTAATGGGTCAAATTTTTGGTTGTTTTGAAGTGAACGTTTTCAGAACGTTCTGAAATTCTATGATTCTGAAACAAAATGTGAATTATAAATTAGATATACTAAAATTAAGTTCATCGTTTTACAGTTACCTAATATTATTTATAAGAAAAAATATTCAACTCTGGTGTTTTTTTTCTTCTTACAGTTGAGATTTAATATAAATTATGATCCTAATTATTTAAAATTTATTGCCCACATAACTCTTAATTTGAAATTAAATAATTCACCGTTGGTAAAGTTATTAAAATAACCGATTCATGAACATTCCATGTCGTTAAATATCTGCGTTAAAGAGAATGGGAAAGTTATTCAAAAAATATTAAAAATTCCATTTCTTCAGCTAGTTCCATTATAGGGTCCACTTAAGACGAAGAACCTGTAAACAATTTCATTTGATGACAGCAATTGGCTTTAACTGTAGTAGAAATACAGACTGTCCACAAATATTAAAGCCTGTAGTTTCTAACTGCGGCTGGGTCATAATAGTTGTAAAAGTTATGACTTTACATAAAACTGGGTGTTTTACACACATGACCAACCACTTTCAGCAGACAAAATAATAAAAAAATTAGAGCAAAGGTCTATTTATCTTTTGATATCTTAAAGATGGACTTAAACATAAATAAATATATTGATAGGGGCGACCCTGTTAATACAATTATCCGCAGAACAAGAATACATCCAAGTGAGGTGGTTACTTACCTTGGCGTAATATTTAAGGAAATATTTCCCCATCGTTCAGTCACGTATGTAAGCAAAATAGATCCTCCCAGACAACTGGCTCTCTCAATTCCTCACAGGACATGGGGATTTCGAGCCTCTGTCCATGGCCTTGCAATGGCCTTGAATCAACCCCCTATCCTCAAGTTTTGGTGTTCCGGAGACCTCCGTGCACATCATCATAAACTGTACCGACTTTGATGCACTACGGGTACTCTTGAGGGAAACCGGACTGTACACTCTCAGGATGATTTCCTTCAGCTTGCAACCGAAGAAAACTACGCTTATTATTAAGAATTTCTGTATGGTTGGAAACACTGGTGGAGCCTGCCCACTTCAATCTACGTCAAAGAAAATGACAAGCACCTGAAAATCCATCAGACAAAAGAGGCGCAGATGACATACCCTAATAATCTCAACGCCAACCTAAGGAACGTTGGGATGGCATTTTTGGCTTCACTTTAAGTTTGAGGGAGAGTAGAGTTATGCGAATTTAGCAGTTGTATCGTTAATAATAAAGTCACATAACAGTTGTCAGATTTGGGATCCCCAGAACTCTACTCAAATCTAATACCTCAATATATGAAGATATGTTCAATTTCTTTATAATCTACCTATTTTTTAATAAATTATTTATAACGCTGGGGTTACATCAGAGGTACCGCAGATAACAAGGTCGTTACTCACCTGTAATTAGAGCACCTGTTGATTTACGATTACAGTTTTCAATATTCACAGGTGACAGCCGATAACTGCTCCTCAATATTTCACCGTCCTCCGCCTCTTGGATCGTAAATTCTTCCCTCTACTTCCGAATTTATCTCTGGTTTTATTTCACCATTTTCCAAGCAGCTATAAACACCGACCACCAATCTGCATAAATCCTCCGCTCATTGTCGAAGCCGAGGGCACACTATATCATCTTTTACGACCGTCACTCCTGCCTTCCGCACAATTTATATCACCTGCTTATTGTCATTCCTAACCTCCCTCGTCTTTTATAGTATTTTATTTGCCCTGTTTTAAGCACTTAAAATTTATTATTGTGATCTTAAATCATAAAAACTAAATTAATTGTTGGATACTTACTTGGTCTACTTGGCTGGTGGACTGAGGTGGTTTTTGAATATAAAGAAAACGTTATAGCTTTAGCTCAAATGAGCATTTTAATATTCTTTTCTCTCGAAATGTTTTGTGTATAAGTAAAATTTTTATCATATAACTTTGTTGTAGTTAGCTATACAAATATAAACAGCCATTCATCAGAATTATTCCTTAAAAAAATTATTTTTTTTCACAACGGTATGTTTATTGGAATATTTATTTCGAATTTCACGTATTAGAGGATTCACTAAGATCCAAAAAGAAGGAAAAAACATAAAATTGTCACCCCAATGTTTAAATACTCTAATGAAAACTATGTATGGCTAAAAGTCAAAATTAATGACTAAGCCAACCTATGCCCCAGAGGGAATAAGACATGACGGCTGTTCCAGAAGTAACAACAAATTATTTGTTGATTCTTTTAAAATTAAAAAAAAAAATTAGGTGTTATTTTATTTGGAAAAATGTTTAAGTTTTTACTTTGAGTTAATCTATGCAAGGGATATATTGTTATTAAAAAGTAGATATTGAAATATTTTAAGTGTACGACTCCAGTTTTATTTTATAAGTTCATTTTATTTGAGAAAAAACTAAGATTTTTGCTCTTTATGTATTTAAAACTAGCTATTACACCAAAAAAAAAAATCATGGTACATTATTTAAAGGAGATTCTTTTTTTCAATTATGTGTTTTGATGAAGAATTATAAATAAATAAGAATCAATATTTCGTAAATTAATTTTAGAAAATATCATGGAAACTGCTTATCCTACGAAGATAAACGGTATCAACTACAATTTTCTATATTTTTGATTTAGAATTTAATAAGCATCGGTGCGTCAAATAGTTTCTAAGATATAATTTTTTATAAGCAAAAAGTTTTTTTCCAAACGCTGAGAAATATCGACATCTTGCTGATTTATTTTAGCATGGAGACTGCTATTTCTTCAACAAATCATAAATTGAGAGCTAATATAAGTCTATAGCTCTTTATAGGAGTTTCCATGAAATGTACCAAAATAAATAAAAATTCACAAAATATTGATTTTTCGTTATTTGAAAAAAAATATTGCATTTTGATAAAACTACATAGGGAACTACTAAACGTAAACGGCTCAATAACAACACATTACTCTACTTCAAATGATGTTTTATTATTATTTTTTTTTTTTAGATGGTAGTTTCAAAAATATGAAGCTGCAAATCAAAAATTAATTTTATATAACTTTATGAAACAGCTGACATTTTCTTTTCCAACTATCAATCAATTTGGCAGTCATCAATTTTAGTAACTACTAGCAGACTCGGAAATGCTTCGCAATATTGCTATATTTGAGCACGTATATACATTAATTTAATACTTTTGACCCTTTAATATCCATAAAAACATAAATAAATTGACTGTTGTAACACAAATGGTAATAGCAAACTTCGCCCTATAATAGTTAATACTCATCCAATTTAGATGATTTTTTCTTATTATCTTAGGCAGGTTGATTATCCATGATATATAT
>NW_027112419.1:199008-222958 GCF_000696795.3 Halyomorpha halys | reverse complement strand
TTTTCTTTATTTAAAACTAATATTTCGCCTGCATGAGGCCGATTATTTAAATTTAAAAAAAAAGTTAAAAGAGGAGACATTAGGCTTTCCAATGATTGTAAAAACGTCGAAATGGGATAAAATGCTGAGGAGTTATGGACAATTATATAAACAATGGTCACCGGAATAAAAAACAAAAAAACAATTCCTTTAATATATCAATATATCATTACAATAGATCATTGTAAAAATTTTCTAATTATCAATTCCTTAGAAAAATGGTATTTAGGGGTTTCAGACGACGTTAAAAACGATTATGATTTGCTTTTTCCTACTTTACTTAATCTTCATTACGTTTTTTTTTTTTTTTAATTTTTAGTAAATAAAAATTTATTTAACAGAATCAGTAATATTTGTTTTTTATTATTTAGAAAGAAAAACATCTATTGACATATAATAACTATGAAAAAAGTGAATATGTTTTCAGTTGCGCAGCAAAAATTCTAAATTTTGTTAACTTTTTTTTTACTGGCAAATCCTAAAAATTTACCAAAAAGTCCCACCACGAACGGTATGGCAGGGCATAAAGTTCGAACAAACAATTTTTTTTTTAATATTTATAAAAAAAAATTATTTATTAGATATATAGTTTTCTTAAAATTAAACTAAAATTGTGGTGACATAATTTCTTTATTTTTCCTTTGGGCTAATGGACTACAATCTAGCTAGCCAACGGCTATCACAACGAGAATATATGGCAAAATGTTGGAAAAGATATGTCTGGTTTCCCCAACAACCAGAAATTTTAGCATTTTTCGAAGTTGAACATTTTATAGAAGATTTTCAATAACAACTTAAATTTGTCAATTTTTTAAAAAGAGAAATCCCCATAGCCTATAATAATATATTTTTGAAAAAATCCTGAACTTAGCAGTTAGCCCCATCACAATTGGGAGCCGCAAAATTTAGCATAAAATACGAATTAGCATATATTGATTTTCATCTATTAGATAAAAACATAAGTTTTTGATTTAAATAATTTCCTTATTCTATTTTTCATTAAATTAATCTTCTAGATAAAAAAGTGATCTCCTGGACATATTATTCTACTGAAAAGTAATCCTGTAACAGGTCCATTCCAGTAACTTTTTACCTTACTGTTTTTTTCATGATCTACAACGTGATTTGGAAATGAATATTATAGAGAGCAATTAAAAATTACATTGCTCCTACATTTTTATTGCATAGGAACTTTTTCTTGAATATTTAATACCTAATCTGCGCGTTGCGAATCAATAGAAATTATTAAATAGCCATTGTATACTTAACAGTGGAGCACCTTTCGTACGGAATTTTCAATCCTGTCTAAATTGTTTAGTAATGTGCTCTTCTACCTGATTATTTAAAAGAAATCACAGTCACTCCTAAACAGAATAATGTAACACAGATTCTAGACATGAGCACACATTTTTAAAAAGATTATAAGTGATTCTTTTCTCTGTCAACCATAAACTCTTCTGGATAAAATCTGGATTTATGCTGAAAAGACATAGATTAAATGAATAACCCAGAATCTAAAAAAAAAAAATGAAGTAGGCGTATACTGTACATATTTCATCGCAATAAAAGACATTTTGAACTTGAACCATTCAAAAAATTTCATATTTTGAATAATTAGCATATAATTAGATAAGTAACTTTGTCACCTCAGTAGCTATAATTTTACAATATAGTTTTAAAATGTTATTTTTTAAACTGAAATTAATAATTTGTCATTTCATAAACAACGGTATTATTATTTTTTAGGTCAAAAGGTCAGGTTTTTATAGTTCGTAAATGTCATTACTCTTGTTTTTGCTTTGTTGTATAGGAAACCGTAGACAGCTCAAAAATAAGACCATATGATTAACAGCGGGATGGCGTTTAAAATTTATTTTAGACAGAAATTGGTCTGTACTTTTATCATTTGTGCTAATACCCTTAAATGTTTGACTGCTAATAGTGTTCATGTGTCATCAACATGTATTGTGAAGACAATATACGATGGATGGGGTATTCATGTCAGCTGTACATACTTTGTAGAGAAAGGGACCTAGGCTACTTACCACCTTGAAGTACACGGCCAAATCTTTAAAAAAATATATAATGAGCAAAATATTTGTTTTATATGAAAAATTATTGTTTAATTTTTATGCAGTTAAATAACCGATCATCCACACAACCAAAAATTAAAATCTTATAATAAAATTAAATAAGTAGTATTAACTAAAATAAATTTCCAATTTGAGGTCTAATCTTGTAGTAGATTAAAAAAGCAATTAAAAAACCAAGGAAAGATTTCATTTTGTATGTAACAGATGGAGAATATTTAATGTAATATAACACAGTATATACATATTTACTTAAAGTGTTAAATTATTGAACTAATTCTAATCTTTAATTATTTGGAATAATATATATAAAAATAAAGGAATCAAGCAGTCACACTTATATTACATCGTCGGAAAGTTGTATTTCAGTTTAAAAAAAAAAACTGTTATAATGTGTAAAAACAGCTGAGAAAATAAATCAAAAATTATTTCTTCATATAAATTATAATTTGGAATTTTTCAGCCACTTTTTACACGTTTCAAAGTATTAAAAATTGTAGCTGCCCCCTTTTTGCAGCAAACCCTTCAGAAGTGGTATTAAGGGGTTGATTTTGCCTCATTTTGTATCAAAATTTATTTACTAACATAAATATGAGAAGATTCACAATGTGATAAGATTCATTAATGTGCTATTCGAAATTCTATTTTGTGGCGCTGATGTTTTAACGCTGTATACATTAGATAAAGTTCTAGTGGAAGAAGGTACCTCTCCCATACCACAAACAGCTATATAGCAGACAGTAAATTTGCTACGGTCTGGAGAATTAACTGAACGTGTGACAGCAGAAGTGGGGGAAATAAAATGTGCGGCAAGTTAATATAGCGAAGACTTGATTTAGGGAGGTCTTAAGTCGGTCGTAAATTGTCTCCGCTTAATCCTTGGCAGCACTTTAATGAAAATTTATGATAAGTTGCAACATAAAATTGGAAGAGCTTCTTCTCCTGTTATACGACTAAATCTTTTAGAGATTTAAAAAAAAGAAAACCTTGACATATCTTCCGTAAGCCCTTAAAGATAGAAATAAATTATATTGGTGTGAGAATTGTTTATATATGTTCAAAGTGTTCTATTAAGAAAATAAAAAAGAATTTGTCAAACATAAGAAATATTTATTTGACCCAGTTATTGAATCTGGAATCCAGTACTGTTTCAAACCCTTTTACAAATTGTTCAAAATTATTTCAAGCATATTAAAGAAACATCGGTATAAGAAATATCAAGGAGTTTTTAAAAATTCGTTATATTTGGATTCTAGTATTTTCAACTTCCAATATAATTTACTTCAAAATTTTTAATAAGTGGATCATTACTGAATAAAAAGTGAAATCAAACGGTTATTTCCTTTTATAAATACTTAAATCGTAAAAAGAAATTATTCCATTCAAAATAGTAAACTGCGCTCTAAGTGCTTGAGCAGGACTACTTTATATTAATAATAATAATATATATATATATTTATAGTATTGATTAAAAATATTGGTAAAAATTTGAGTATGAATTTCTTATACTCATACTTTTTATTTTCTTGAGTACTGATTATCACAAAGAAATATTTTGAATATGAGTATTGCACCTTGTACTCAAACAAAGTACAAGACAAATAATCATATTCAGCAACTCATTACTGAAGCACAATTTGCGCAATGTGTTATATAAGGAACTTTTCGTTGTATATATGTTACTATTCGAAAATTCGTAGGATAAAGGTGTATTATTGTTTCCATTCAGGATTTTATTATTGTTTATAAAGAGGTTTGTTTGCTTGATTTATATGTTAAATATTCTCCATAGAATCATGTGGCTAATTCCAAAAAAAATGTTGAGGAATCCCTTCCATTATCTTATCCATCTGAAAGTATTTCTTGGGCAACGCCGAATGTCTACATTTCGACACAGTAATGTATCATCGCAACCTTCTATTTCCTACGAAAGGTAATATATTTTAAAATATTTCACAGTGTTGGTCAACCACTCACTGGGCACCAATTAGCACCACGGCGAGATAACATCAATCGCTAACTAACACTCAAATTGCCCATTCGCTTGGCACGGTATCGGCATTAAAACTTCACGCCTCAGCCCGTTACCTCATCTGTGGCTAATTATATCTTCGATAATTGATTCCATGTGGAATATAATTAATTAATTCGAAATGATCGGATCGAATCGGGAATAACCATTTACCGAATTTCGTAAATCTCCATCTCCCAAGAATGTCGGATTCCGTAACAGATATATTACTATACACATAATATATGTAGATTATCTATCATGTCTATTTTAGAAGTATTATGTGCTAATTGAGGTTTTACGAAGGAATACTTTTTCTCAATTCTTTATATTCATTATTACTGATACGCATTTTAGGTCGATTCTTACAGCTAGCAATTTCTTTTGTAATAAGATACCCATGATCATATTTTATGAAGATGCCTAGAAGTGTTGTGAAGGTAAAAAAAAAAAAATAAATAAAATAAAAAAGATATAACATAAAAATAGTTAATGCTTTGAAGATATTTCAATTTTAACTTGATCGAGAAATCTTACAAATGCATTCTTTAGGACAACAAAAAAACCTCGCCTTATTCAACACTATTAAGTCATGCAATATTGAAAATGTGCCTAAAATTGGAATAATTTTCATTGAGACCAATTTGTCTCAGTTCTTTGCCAATCATTGTTTGAAGTTTAATTTGAATTTTCCTTTTTCCTGAACAAGAAACTATTTGTTATAAAAGTATACAAGTATGAACCCATAAATTATAATTTGGCTATCCAGCAAATAAAATATAAATAATTTAAAAATAAAAATAATAACATATACCACCTCAAAATAAATCAAATCCTATAGCACCCAAATGGTATGTATGAATGAAGCATGATTGGATTCAAATTTGCACGAAAAAAGAGCGAATCGCACTCTAAATTTTTTTTTCAAAATAAGCAGTTAAGCAACTCTTAATGTATTAATTCAGCGGACTGACATGGGACGTGTCTGCTTATAAACATTTCGATGTCGTCGGGATCATGAAATCTTTTACAGTCGTTCCCTATGTAATAGATAACTGTTGTCATGTGTAGGCCTATTTGTAAATGAATGCTCTTAAACTACAATTTTGCTTTGGTTACAGACACATAACCAGAAATACTGTTACAAACAGGTATGCAGACCGTTGCCCGGTGGAAGTTGCATTCGGATTCCGAATTTGTTGTCCGGGATTTTTTTTATCGTTCCTCACTATGTCAAGATGTCTTTCACAGAGTAGTTTCTTAAAGATTTCAAGAAATACTAAGAGCAGGTTGATTTGTTTGATGAGATGTAGCCTGTTAAATGAGAAACTACTGAATTGAGAAAAGAAAAATCAGTGCAAAGATTGGCATTTGTATTCCAATGTTACTTGTAACAGCTACCGTATTATAAAAATCATCATCTTGAACTCTTTTTCTTACATTCTCATTTAACCACAATATATTAAAGAACAGCAGTAAATGCAAACTGTAGTATTTGAATGTTTATAATTCATCATTCGTTATCAGATATGTCATCTTTTCCTGTAGTTTCCCAACGTTATCCAAATGTAACATGACAATAATTCCTTCAATCCCATCATTAAAAAAATCCTCTTGTGTGATGTTCTTTTGTTGACATACATAAATGTCGATAAAGGTAAAACTGATTTGTTTATTTTGTTTTTTTTATATTCCAATTTAGATGGTATTGAAATCGTTTTGTTGTGAATTGTCACACGTTTTCAAATGCTCAGTAATAATCTTCGAGAAGATTTGCAGTTTTCTAGTTATTTCTAAAACAGATTTTTTTTAGCCTTATTCCGACCTACAATAAAACAGAAACCTATATAAAAAATGTCAGCTTCATAGGAATTGTTTAAGGTACAAAGATTACTCTGCCAGTTAGTGAGTACGGCCCGTTCTTTTATATACATATATAGATATAGGTGAAATGGCACTGCGCCTTTTCTAATACTGGTCCGGTTTAGATGAATTAAAAAAAAACGAAGAGAATTTCACAAACTTTCAAAATAATAGCTATAATCTTCCAAAAGGTTTTTTGTATTAGATTTATTCGTAAAACAGTTTTTTTTTTTTGTTGTTTTTTTAATTTTTGGAAATCTTTTTTTTCTAAGGCTATTTAGAGCAGAATTTTTTTTCAAACTTTACCTTATTTCTCGCCCTGTAACGTTAGGTGAACAACTATTAAAAATTTCAGCTTTCTAGTCAATACTGTTTTTGAGATAGATTATTACAGTTCATGTATTTTTTTCAATTTTTGTTTTTTGTTCTGTTTATTTTTCTTTAAATTTTTTTAAAAATTTATTCACCGGTTTTTTTTTAGTTCTGTTGGTATTTGTTACAGTGTTATACATACATATTTGTATAATTCATCACTACTATTTATTTTTCGAAGAGGAAAACTAATATTTATCAATAAAAAGCTATTGGACGTTCAATAAAGTGGTTTTCTTTCATATGGTCATTCTACTTTAAATTTTTATTTAAGAATATAATATCTGAAACAAAAATTATTTTAAACAATAATTCGCAAGGCGGAGAAAAGTTTCATATAAATTAATTCTTATATAAAGAGGTGTGCAGTGGTTGAAAAAGATATATAAAAATAGCTCTGAGACCGTTAGAAATAAAGTTAGTTAATATAAATGGTTATAAATACTTATAAGTGGTAATGTAATTTCAAGTACGCTACAGCCTGTAATAGTCGAACTAAGGAGTATTAACAGGTAGGCGATCGAGTGTAGCTATTCAAAGTTGAATATTAAAAATATAATTTAATCAAACCATTACCCCTACTGACTGATTAATGGCACTTTCATTTAAATGATAGATACGCCAGGGGATAATGTCTAATCTAATGACAGTAACTCACAGAACCAAGCCTACTTGTGATTCCCCTAGGCCATGCCGATATTTACAATTCAATCAGCCAGCCCACATCAGCAATAAGGATGCCTCTCCATGTAAATACAAAAGTTAACAAACATTGTGTTGTGTAATTTATCTGGAACAGGCACACCTCGGGCATGAAAAGCCAGGATCGTGCATCGCCTGACGGGTCGTGATGAATCTATAAGTCGCCTGAACTTTGAGAACAGGACTCTGTGTTCGGGAAACGTTTGCCTGATTTATCGCCGGGGCCGGAGTAGCGATAAATATAAATGCTGACTATATCTCCAGGAACATAAGTCCAATTGTTCTCTGTCGGCTCTTTTGTAACTCTAGGTTGTTGGAAATATCACGCTCGTAGAACAATATTTATGAAAATACAACATTAGTAACCTTGGTAATGATCGATATGTCCGAAATGTAATAATAATAGGCCCATTCTGATGCCAACATGCATTATAGTTATAATATGAAAATGTTGCATTGTTTAGTTAGCTGTTATATTGTAAACTAAACACTGAAAATACACATATAACTTAGGTATATAAGCTCCCTCGAAGCGACTAAAGTGTGCTAAGAATAAACCTCATGCAAAAAAAAAAAAAAAAATTTAAATTAAGTTATTGAAAAAGTATTGGACAAAAAAATATTACCAAATATAAGCATTTATTCCTGTAGAACAAAACAACATAAATGAAATCACTTTGACAATATTCACTTTAATGAAAATTTATTATAAGTTACGACATAAAATTTGAAGTCCTTCTCCTGTTATATGACTAAATCTTTTTGAGATTAAAAAAAAAAAAAAAGAAAACCTTGACATATCTTCCGCAAGCCCTTAAAGATAGAAATAAATTATATTGCGCGAGAATTACTTTATTCATTGTTTATATATGTTTATAGTGTTCTATTAAGAAAATAGAAAAGGATTTGTCAAACATAAAAAATATTTAGTAGGCCGAGTGATTGAATCTAGAATCCAGTACTGTTTCAAACCCTTTCTCAAATTGTTTAAAATTATTTCAAGCATATTAAAGAAACATCAGTATAAGAAATATGAAGAAGTTTTTAAAAATTCGTTATATTGAGGGATTCGTTATATTAGGATTCTAGTATTTTCAACTTCCAATACAATTTACTTCAAAATTTTTAATAAGTGGATGATTACTGAATAAAAAGTGAAATCAAACGGTTATTTCCTTTAATAAATACTGAAATCGTAAAAAGAAATTATTGCATTCAAAATAGTAAACTGCGCTCTAAGTGCTTAAGCCTATTGATTGAATCTGGAATTCAGTACTGTCTCAAACCCTCTCTCAAATTGTTTGAAAATATTTCAAAATAAATAAATGAAATCACTTTGACAATATTCCTAAAATAAAATAATGTCAAAGAAACAAAAAAGATGTTCTCCTGGAAAAAAAAATCTTAGTACAAAATTTTAAAAATATATAAAAACTGGTATATAAAAATACTAAGAACAATATAACAGAAGTAATAGAAAAAAGATACTATTTTTTTAATCTAGGCTGTTTAGAATGCCTAGTTCCCAATATACAGATATTGTTTTTTTAGAAATGACTCTCTAAATTCCTTCAATAAATTAACCAATCTGTTGTGAAATTTATCTTTCGGAACATTCATGTCACATAAGAATCAGTTTCCCTTTTTTCCTGCGAAGGCTGGATTCAGGAGCTCACCTCTCGCTCATTTAAGTTTTACACCGGTATGTAAGCGTACAGAATGTTAGTGTTACACCGGTCTGTTTGGTCAACTGTATTATTTCAAACTAGCCAGTAAAGATCTTCATATTATACATTAATTTTCGCAAGCTGTGACAAAGTGAATATATATAACAACATTTATTATCTTTTTATGTAATTTTATATTTTATTTTATATATAGTATTACATATTTCTATCAGTTATTTATTGGACCCGGCCTACAGTTCTTAGAAATCCATTATCTATCCATTTAAATCTAATACTAGCCACCACTGACTATTGTTATATTAATTAATGTAGATATAATTAATCATTGAATTTCTTTTTCTGAAGTTGGCATACTCACCAATTTACTTATCTATGATTACCTGGTGGCATGCAGAGTATCTAAACCACAAAATCAAGTCGGGATAACATTATATTTTTTACAATTATTTACATATGTTTATTGTAATTTGATATTTAATAATATAATATAATAACACTGGGTACCATTGTTACTCGAATTATTATGATTATTATTATTATGATTTATCTAAAGGGTAGTGCGGCAGGCTTCTGCTCGTATACATCTAATCCCCCTAGGCCTGGCTTATATGGCCCACGTCTTTGGATGTCCTCTGCTGAATCTCATCGAAATCGATGAATTTAGGCTTCATTTCTGTTGACAATCAGCTTTGAAATTCATCATTCAAGAGCAATTTTAGATAAATATCCAAAATGAATATTCCAAAACATTCATGTCCATAAAATTTTGGCCTTTCTCTAAACATCTAATGTCAAAATATCTTATGAGCTTTAGTAATTATAGTATAAGTTATATTAAGTTAAGTTGCGACAAGTATTACAGTGAAGAACTGTTCTTGTTCCTTGTTGTAGACACTTTTTCAGATAAATTTTGTCACATCTGAATTATCAACAGCCCTTGTCTCTTTAGCCTTACGTTATTCGGAGATGGAAAATAAATATTGTCGATGAAAGCTTTTATACCTGACATTCATTCAATTAAAATAAATTTTAAAAACACCCAACTAAAATTTATATGATTAAAATATTTTCCATTAGAAACAATTGCGTATAATTATTTATATGTTTTATGTATTTAAAGATTACAGATTATTTCATATCAGAAGATAACTTGACCCGATTCAACTAAAATCGCCGTTGAATGAAATGATTTTTCAATAATCTGTTAGAAGGAATCAGATATCTGATGAAGCCGATGAATTCAAATTGCGATTGAAATGACCAACGAGAACAATAATTCCTCTCAGCAATGGAGGTGGAGTACAGTGTAACTGCAAAGCCCCCACTCGAGTCTTTTATTGCGGGTCATTAAAAAGGCTAGATCTCTCAATGAGCCCTCCGAGTCATTAATCTTTCCAGCCGTTCCCAAAACCAATTAACGATGGGATTTATAACCGGAGTCTTCCAAGGAGAAAGATGGGTTGCTCATTTATTACGTCTTCCCTTTCTCGCCGCCATATTTTCTCCCTTTTTTTAATTTGAACCGTGTTTGACAAGTTAATAACTCGACGGCCACACCTTAGCAATTATTTGAGGGCAGATTTATAACCCATGGTTTAGAGATTATACAAATGACCATAATATAGTTCACAGCTTCGCCACTGTCCCTCTAATATACATCCGACGTCTACTTATATATTTTTTAATAATTGATCAATTTTTCATGTTTTTCTTTTTGTAAAAATAATACAAAAAACATTTCTGGAATTAAAATGACCCCGTTTTCAGTAAAAATCCATAGGTTGTTTTTGTTCATTCTGATTATAGCTCCTGAGAAATCTTCCATTGAAGTTCATTAATTATTTAACGTAAACTTTCAAAATTAATTGTATCGATTTATTAAAATTTCTTCACATCTGTGTTTATTTATGAAAAGGTAGACTATTTTTTTGTTATTTGAATACTTTTAGCCGCCATTTTTTTTCCTGCATTTCTTTAATACTTTTTACAGTAAAAATTTCAAGGGTAAGAGAAAAAACAACAACTTTTTTTTATTCTATTTAACTAAATAATTATCGCTATGGTCAATGAACACAGGAATTTTACTGTTTTAAATTGAATACTATGCGCGGTCAACGATGCTTTCCAATAAAAAAAAAAATTAATAAAAAGCATTGTAATAAGATTTGAATCCGATAAATAAAGTTTTAAATTCTTAACAGGAAAAAATACTCTATATAATTTTAAACTAACATTTTTATACTTTCTCAATACCGAAGTTAGAGAAGCAAGCCTATAAAAATTAATTTTTAATATTTTTATTGATATTTATTGTATTAAAAATAAATACAATAAGTAAATTTGATGTTCGTTATAGAATGGCATGATAAAGACTTGTGTAGAATCCACCCATTAATAGAGCTCTTACTTGCAATTAAAAAAAAAAATATCCTCAGTTAGGTGTCAGTCAGCCTATAGTCAAATTTGTGTCGGATACAAACAATCGAACCGTTAATCCGTTTTTAAAGAAATGTTTAGCATTATCAAGTGTTGTTTTATAGTTGGTGGAATATTTCATATTGATGTATATATTGATTTCATTAGATTTCGTCTTCTACTTCTGCTTACGCATGCGTAAATATATTTTCCTCGGCACTACTATATTTTGGTTTCGTAGATTTCATTATGAAAACGACGAATCAAATTTATTGAAAGATAAAAATAACAAAATGTATTCATAAGCCTTGAATTGGTGAGAAAGCTTACTTATTGACTAGCAAGATTTTTTTTTACTTCATGTGTGGTGTATTAATTATAATAAGCGTGGTGAATGTTGAGAAATTTCCGAAATTAAAAGATTCTTTAATAAAATTCCACAATACTTGCTTTATTGTCCAATTGTAAATTTATATTGCATATACGTCCATAATTTTTCCGTCCGTTATGTTTTTAATTATTGAAGTATTCTAAAACGAAGACTGTGTTTAGTTAGGATTAGTACGTCCTTGAAGGCACAGCTGATTCTTTGCGGCTGTTTGTTAAGCCTGCAAAAGAGGTAGGCCAGAGCAGAGAGATAGGACGTTTTACAAATACTTGTGATCGATGTTGGTGACGTATTGACAGCAGAGGTGGGGCTCGTACATCAATGTCACAGCTGCCAAGGGCAATGGGTGGTCCATGAATACACTTAGAGGATGCCTCCTTTGTCGATAAGAAACTGTACATGTGTTGAGACTTTGGGTGTCGGTCTATGCTCTTCAAAACAGTCAAAGAATCTATCTCTAACAAGATATTGGTAAAAGATATGAGACGATATTGTTACTAATATATAGAATGATATTCTTAATTACTCTGGAAAATATAATTTTATTAAACATTAAATTTATTCAACAGATCACTGAAGATAACTTTAAAATATTAACAGAACTGTAACCATTCAAATTGACCTCATCTTTTGATTATTATTCTCTCTTATAGTCATTGTGCCTGGGAATGGTTATAAAATCAATTATTAAAACCTATTCTCTCTTTGTATTAGTCAAATATGAATTGCCTGGGTCAATAAATGTCTAAGTATATTAAAAAATTTTAAATATTACCGTATAATAATTAGTACCTACCTGTATGAATATTCATCTGTCAAAACTTTTAAAAGAAAATTAAAATTTTTCATACTCTTCCTTTTGCAAAAAAACAAAACAAACTTTTTTTCAGATATCTCAAGTTTACCGTTTCCGTGTGTGACACACGGTAATGATACATCAATCATACATATTTAAGATAACCAATTCTCATTTGAACCATCGTAAAGTAGATAAAATTGCCTTTAAGAAATATAGTTAACTAGATCTAGTAACAGTGCTTACGTGCAGACAAATATCCAAGAGTCTTTTTTTTTTTAATTTAATAAATCTCTCCTTATTTGTAAATGTTTGTGAGTATGTACTGTAAGTGCTATCCTATTTCTAGGATATAAGAATAAGATGCTACTTCTAGAAAAACGTCTAAATATAATTAACGTTAATATATAAATACAATTCTTTAAAATCAACCTAAATATATCACAGCATTATTTTTCCTCTCCTAAACTTCCTGATCATTTCAGATTTCAGAATTTCAGAGGTCCAGTCAGAGGTGCTAAGCAATGGTTGGTTGAAGGGTTCCTTTATGAAATTTTGTTATAAATACTGTTCTAGTGGATCGAGGAAAAGAAATAGAGAAGAAATGCCAATCTAGAAGAATTGAAAAGTGGCCCACTTGCTGGAATTTATTTTCAATTCTTCTAGTTTGGAATTTCTTTTCCTCGATCCACTAGAACAATATTTCTAACAAAATTTCATAAAGGAACCCTTCAACCAACCATTGCTTAGCACCTCTGAAATTCTAAAAATCGTAAAATTGATTTGGTCTCATATACGACACAAGACAGTGTGCACCCGAACTCACAAGGACTGGTTATTAAAACTCATTCTTTTCTTCAAAACTAATATATTTTACTATATATAAAGATGTGCTTATGTTATTTACTAAAAATATTTTCAATTTTATAATAATTAAGATAAAACTGTAAATTAAGAAGAAAGGATTAGTTTCCGTTTTAAAAAAGTATTTAAACGTTATTTTTTTTTTATTTATTTTTTTTTTGTATTTATATTTTTTTTTTTTTGTTTCACATCTTAAACGTTATAAGAAGAAGGACTCATTTTAATATGCCTGGTGATACATCTAATATTAAATGTTGAAATTTCGAACTTCAGTCTCAGTTATCTGATAAAAGTTCACAAAAACTTACAAAAATTATAATTTGTTATTTTCATAAAATAATACATAAATGATTGCCCGTATTATTTCAAATTATGATAAAATGATCAGGGTTGCGGTCAAACGAAACCAAAAAATAGTGGTCAACTATAATTTGATAATAACGTATGTTTTAGAATTATATTTTCCAATTCTTGACAATTTGAGACTGATCTGTCTTACATTTATAAACATTGCTGATTAACTGCACTAAGCATAAATATATACCCCATAGACTGGATTTGTCGATGTACAATAGTTGTAAATGATAAAATAAAAGAAAATGCTATGTGAAAACTCTAAAGCAGTAATGGATCGAAATTTGTTGCAATAATCAAGATAAGAAGAAGATATATAATTAAAAATAGATGTTGTAATGTTTAATAGGTACATTTATTAGATATATTTGTAATTTACAAAATTACTTTATATAATATATATTATTATTATACTATATTTCTATATATAATCTTACAGCTTTGTAATTTAGGTTTTGATGAATCTATAAGTAGTGATCAATTGAAATGGATTCATAAGTAGCATAATGGAGACCAATCTCTAGTTTATTTTTAATGATGATAGGATGTGTTGGTTGTAGATGTAATTACTAGAAAGTTTCAGAAAGGGAGTGGTAGTTGGGGTGAGTTAGTACACAGAAATTCTAATAGTTCTTTTAATGTTTCTGTGGGCACTCGTTAAACGGAATATTACCTTGTGTTTCCTTTTATTACCACACTCTAACCAACTCCTTATTTATTTCATTACAGGCCCCATACATTTATTTGATGTAAATTTAAATGGTTTGCAACACCATTGAGTATTTTTTTATGAATTCCACGTCCTTCTGTGTAACTTTATTTCAGTACATTCTAATCTCCAATTAAACTATTCGATGTAATAGTGACAGAAGAAGAGATTATATTTTAAAGAACACATTATGGTCATAATACCATTCAAAGCCTAGAATTCATTTCCGCCACCAACCCAATTCTCGAAGATATAACACAAGAGAAATTGCGGCTATGAATCCTTCTATCAAAAAATAAAAAGGCTGTTAGCAGTGTTCAATGACTGTCTGGATAGGGGACACTTTCCAAAAAGCTGGAAAATTACTGAAGTTAAGCTCATTTACAAAGGAGGAGATAAGGATAAGCAGTTAGCCAAGTCTCATAGGCCCATATGCCTCCTCTCCGTAATAAGCAAAGTGTTGGAAACCATGATAGTCACGAGCCTAGTCATCTCATGAGCAAGCCATCCACGCAAGTACGGATCCACTAAAGACAGGGGAACCTTAGACGCCTTTTTGAGAGTGCGCCGTGACGTTGAAGAGAGGGCGGAGAAGTATGTTATGCTCCCCATTTTTGATATATCTCCTGCCTTTGATAGCGTGTGGTGGCCGAGCCTACTCCAGCAATTGCAAAAAAAATGAGATCCCAAGCAACTTGTACGACCTCTTAAAAAGTTACCTTGAGAACAGAACGATAAAGATACGAGGCAACTTCTATGAAATCGAAAATACCATGAAAAGAGGTTTCCCACAGGGCTCTGTCCTTGGTCTTGCTCTTGGAAATAGGTCTTTGACGAGTTGTTGGGGGTGCTTGAAGAGGAGCGGTTCCCTGCCACAGCTTATGTAGATGACCTTGCCGTAGTAGTAGCGTTGAACAGCAGAGCCAGATTAAAAGATGAAGCTGGTCGGTGCGCCAACCTAATAGGAGCCAAGACTGCTCAACCCATGCTCTTAAGGGATACGACAGACAGGGCACACCCTATTACTCTCAAGATACAAGGAGAAGTAATACGGCCCAGTGAGGTTGTGACATACCTTGGTGTAAGACTTGAGAGAAAATTCAATCTGACACCTCATTTAGACTACATGAGAAGTAGGGTAGCCCTTGCTCTTAATGGACTCAATCGTATCGGGAGAACATTTTGGGGCCTCATATACCCAGCAACATTGACCATTTATAAAGGAGTAGTTTTGGGAATTTTGAGATATGCATCCCCTGCATGGAGTCGATATCTCTCAAAAAGACAGAAGAGCAGGTTGACTACAATGCAGAGGATAGCTCTGCTGCGAGTCACTCGAGCATGCATAACAGTGTCTCATGAGGCGGTACTTCTCCTGCAGTAAGACTATTATCAACACAAGATAAAGAGGAAAGGTCTGGCTGATTTACCAGAGAAACTCCAAGCGCGTATTGGTGAAAGCCCTAACAGATGAAAGATGATCCTTCGAGAAGGAACCTTGCAAGAATGGAACCGAGGGTGGGTAGATTGCTTAAAAGGGGCCACCCTAAGGAAGTACCGTTGGTATACGCCTAGAATCAACGTAGGTCCTCCCCGACTACTGGAGCTCACAGTTCCTCACGGGGTATCGGGGTTTCCGAGCTAAGCTCGCCGCACATGGCATAAACATCGATCATATGCCCAATTTGTCAGGTTCCTGAGACCGCCGAGTACGTCATACTTGCCTGTACCACCTATGAAGCACTGAGAGCCAAGATGATGAGGGAAACAGGACTCCATGTTCTGACGGAGAGCGATCTTCCTGAGCTGATGAAGAATGAAAACTAACCGCACTACAAGACCTTCGTGTATGGGTGGAAGGAATCTGTGGGCTCTACTCACTTCTCCCTGGGTGGGAGAGAATAATTCTAATTACACCAGCAAGGCCTCATTAGAAGAGCAATTATATTTTGTAGCAAGAGCAAGCTGTGTGCAAGTAAGGTAAAGTTTGTCATATGCAGGAATGAGTTGTACCCACTGCAGCGAATACCCGTATTGTCTAATAGGCAGGGTAGGGTTATAAACAAATAAAATAATAAATAATAATAAGTTGATTGATGAGATGGAGATAGACTGTTGAGATTTTGATGAAAAAAATACTGGTGCTTCTCTTCTATTATACTGGTTCCTATCTTATGTCCTCTCCACTCTCTCTTTCTGCCTTCCGTTCCTCCGCCTGAGTGTGGTGAAACTACTCACTCATCGTAAATTGAGGATCTCGGGGGATCTGGTAAATGTATGGCTCTGTTTGTATAGGCCAAGATGGCTACAGCTTCGTATAGATGCCACTAGATGGCAGCATCTTGAATAAATTCAAAATATGAGGGGGGATTTTCCTCAAGCATTATGAATACTTCAAGAAGGTCACACCATAGTGGGAACACTACATTTTGTTGTAGTAAAAAAGAAAGATTAAATCAATATTATTATACATACTTTAAAAAAAAAGTAGAAGTGATGTCCATAATTACTTAGGCTTATCCGTATTGAATACGATTTTTAAATAATATACTAGAAACATTGCGTGGATAATAATATAGACGGACTCCAGAAACTCATACCGGAAGAACCAACTGAATTTAGATGGAAGAGGTTGCATCGGATATATCAAAACACTTTCAGTGTTGATCGACATCAGAAAGATGCCTACATGCCGCCTACATCGATCTCAAAAAAACCTTTTATTTCATTGTGAAAATTGAAGAAAGCTTCTTACCTAGTAATTGAAGAATAACTTATTAGAACCATAAAAATGCTAAATGACAATGCCTTTCTCAAATTTCGCTGAGTCAACAACTTTCTGATGATATTAGCATTATGTCAGGATTGGTATAAGATGAAAGCCTGAGCCCAACCCTCTTTTTATATTATTAGATTATAGAATAGCAATAAGTGTGAGCACAGACACTTCATACAAGGTAGCTCCTACTAGCTGATGATATCATTCTCTTAATTAATAGTTGGTATGGAGCAAAGATGAACATCGAATTTGGATTTTAGTGACTACTCCCTTACTTTAGATGGAAATAAATCCCAAATCCTTGCTTTTTACAAATCTCCAAGGCTTGAACAGTTTTAAGCGTTGTATGGTATAATGAGAGGTTAGGGTACATACAAAGTTATACTTATTTAAGAGTCTCTTTTTATATCATTAGGCAATACTTCACTCAGAAATCTTTAGTGGCATCTGTAAGAGTGTAACCGACATATTAAAAAAGGTAAAATTGACACAGAAAAATCGTTATTTGACTCAATGATTTTCTCAACACTACTATATGCTTTCTAAGTATGCAGCTTCAAGTATTTGGAGGGGTAATCAGAATTGTTCAACTGAAACCAAAAGTACCTCTCTGGTTGGCCCAAAAAGAATACCTTGAAGTACAGTCCGATACGAGATAGGGACAAAAACAAAGAATATCATGCTCAAGTATGAAAGTAATAGGAAAACTGACCAACCTGTGGTCCCAGCTCGCACTCATGCCAGATGTGTGGCTCCCAGAATGTAGGTAAATCATTATTGATTATACTTGGGAATTGGTAGTGTTCAGAATTTAGATTAAGTGTATTACTGCTAACGAGTAACATCATAATCAATTTAAAAAACAAACAAATAAGTTAAATCATAACGATTTGAAGATTGATTTGTAATAAGAAGCACTAGACTCAAATTATTATTATTCTGAATTATGTTTCTTTTTTTAGGTTTTTTTTTTAATATAATTTGTTCAAGATTTAGTCTATCTCAAATAAAGATGTATTCTCTCTCTTAAAATAAAACTTTTTATTTTTTAAAGTTCTTTGCCATTAATAAGTTCCTTTATACACCAGAGACCTGTAAGATAAACGGTTCTGATTGAAGAACTCCCCAGAGCAATAGTAGCAAAGCAGGTGGTCCACGAAGACAAATGCCTCCTTCGTTGAGAGTACGAGGGTCATCAATCTGCCTTGTCTTTACGGATGGGTAATTCTCGGTCCCGTGACGGTTGGGTACTGTCTGGAGTATTACTCCTATATCTGGACATTTCGGTAGAAGCATTAGAGTATGCAGTAATGCAAAGAGAATAAAAGTTGTTGAAGTTTTTTTTTCATGAACAGCTTCTAGTGCAAGGTTTTCCAAAGACTCGCGGAAACAATTTGAACGTTTAGATTCTAAAGTTTAGCACAGCTGTTTTGGGTGATTTCCCTGCAACGCCAAAGTCTAAAATGTGAGTTACTTTCAATGAATTTTTGATCAATGCCAAGTGTCAAGAAATGGTTTAATTCTAACACTTTTGATATTTTCTAAGTTTTATCAAGCTCGTTCGTTTTTCAGATAATTTGCATGTTTCTAATGTCAGTTAAATTTTCAAAAATACGACCTTAAAACCTACATATCTTATATCTTGACATGTAACAGTATTACATATATATTTTAAATTTAAACAATACCACATCTTTTCTAACACTTCGCGCTTCCAACGACAAATACATATTGAATTTAGGGATTCAAGATATTTTTCTTGAGTTATTACATTGCACTCTAAGCTTTATAAATGTCTTTATTTAATAATATGAATGCAACACTAAATTGTTGTAATGTTCCTACATTTTTATATAGGTAACATATTTTAAATATGTTCTTATTACTCTTTGCTTCTATAAACAAAGAGTAATAAGAAACTAAATTAATAAAAAAAACATTTATAGTTATGGCAAAGCGAGGTTTTTGTTATTGGCATGTGTCACTTGCAGGCCCTCTCTTGTACACCACTTTCTAGTGCAGTATTAATGTGTATTACCAGTCTATTCTTCAAGATTTGGTTTTGTTCTTTACGCCCTTACAATTTGCTTGCAGTTGCTGTTACTTCAAATTTCTTGGTTTTAAGTTCTTCCTCTTCTAGTGATTCTTCCCAACCTTGATCTTCTTGTGTGCATAAGGAACCAGTTTACTGATAAAAACAGTATTCGAACAACACTCTACTTGACAAGTTGTACTAAGTATGCCTTAGCGGTGAGTACCTCACTTCTTATAAATAATTATTCTTATGCTAAATCATTGTTTGGTTTCGTAGTTTTCTCATACTGCATATTGATTTATTTTCAACTTTTTTCTACTATAGTTTTGAACTGTTTCTTTTTTTTTTCTTTTAATAATATATTTATTATTATTTACAACTTTTTTATACAGTTGTAAATAACAACAAATATATATACAGCAAGTAAATTTGCTGTATGTGACATAGTGACATGATACAAACATGTGGAGAATCTACCCACTTGAACTGTTTAAATTTAAAATAATATCGATTCATTCTGACCAAACGTTTTGTCGAATTAATCACAATTCCAGTGGCTTTGCTGAAAATTAAAAAAAGATATATCTTGTTTAATCTTTTTTTTTATAATTTTTATCATATTCCAAAATCGCATCTATTTTGTTGTCTAATTATAAGTCATTTTTAGATGTTTAAATTAAGGAAAAAATTTAATCAGATAGTTTCCTTCACAATTACCTTTAATCGTTTCTAATACTATCTTCCCAACACGAAGTTATACTTATCAATTCACCAATAATTTTAGCAATACCATTTTGCTTCTCAATATAAAAATTAATTTACTTATACAGATCTTGCTTTGTACCCATCAAGATTCCTTTCGGACTTTGCTATTGAACGACTAGAAAAATACAGTTGATATTGGTTCAAATAAATAAAAATGTACATTAAAAAGGCCATCTTAGTTAAGTAAAGTTTTATTAATACTAACCAATATGGTTTTACAAGACACAAGGAAAAAAAATAGTCTACAAATTTACTTTCTGAAACTATTTATCAGTCCACAGCCAACACCCTGAACGTACCGTCCACGCCGTAGGTATTTCCATCGTCCGGGAGTCGCTTCGTCTCGTCCGTTGCAAAAGTTTCACATTTCTTAAAATATTCTCTCCTGCTAACCAAAATCCTTTTCCATTCGGCTGGAAATTACAATTAATGAATTAGGATTAGTTTACTTGTAACATTTTCTCTGAAATTTCAGAGAAGTCCAGAAATTTTAACAATGTCATATTTTGTTTGCATGCATTTCTTAAGAATATCCCCACCAATTAGTGCACTTAGGTGCAACTAGCGTAATTTCATTTTGTATATTTATTAAAACATATTCATATAACTGCATAATTCAACGATTCCAATTAAGTAAAAAAAATGCTCTTGCAATGGTTTTGTTAATTAATTTATTAATTAACATATTGATATATTAATTAATTTCCTGCATTCACTTTATTGGCCCTACATCATTGTTGTACCACTAATTACCCAACGTCACGTAGCAAAATTCAATTTGTGAGGTTGCATTTTAATTAAATTATTACTTGCACTGTTATTTAACAATCTTTTGAGTAATTAATAGTAGGGAAACACAGTGTGCACACCCATTTGCCAATAGATGTACTAAGTATTTAATAAATTTCCTAGAGATGCAGAGAGATAATACCACAATGTATTACAACAATAATACGGTTTATAAAATGTTATCAGCCCTGTTATTGAAAAGATGAATGATAAGGATCAGTCAATTCCGGTTAGATGATTATTTACCACATATTACCATATGCATATTATTAAACACATAAGATAGATAAACGAATGGTACATTTCTACATGGTACATCCTAGTTTTCAAACATTTTCCAGGATGATACCCTAATTGCCCTAATATGATTCAATCAGCATACTGGTCAGCAGGCTTCTACGGCTTGGGTACCATTGCTGTAGAGAATCGTATATGCACAAAAACCTCTTCTTGACGTTTGACACCTGAGACCTACCATGATACTTTTCATCATTTACAAAAATCATGGCATCACACTGTACTTATTCTTTCTCCTCTACGTTTAGATACCCCCAACGGCCCTTTTTATAAAGAATTAAATTCAGGGTGGTTGTTTTTTTATTTAGCCTTGGCCACGGGAACAGTTCAAGTTTTTAACAGCAATACTGGAGTTGGTGTTGAAAAAGTACTTTTTTTGTTTTAACCTTTTTATATTTCATTATTTCCCCCTTGGGATTAGAGGTTTAGAACACCTCCCCCTTCCCAGTGGACCAATTTCGTTGCCTTTTTTTTTGTCTGGATTCGGCTTCCAGTGCTTCTATACCAAACCGGTACGTAATATCTGCTGTGCAATTGGTTTTGACTTTAACAGACGGTGAGTGTTGTTTATAGAGTAAGGGGGAGTATTGCTATCGCAAATAACTTCTCTGTACAAAGTTTCACTTACCCTTCTGCCTGGTAAACCGCATTAGTCCTTCCATTGAATAAAACCCCAAATTCAGAAACCCCAAATGATTAACGCCCTATTTTCTTATCAAATTTATCCAAACCTTTAGAGCCTATAGTTCATTTCCAATTTTCCCAGTTTTTGGAGTTAAATAATCTTTTGAACATCCTCCAGTCTGGTTTCCAGCCAGGTTATTCCACTCAGTCTGCTCTTATTATAAAATCTCTCAAGACCTTCACAGAGCCATAGACCAGCAGAATTTCACCATCCTTATTCTCCACGATTTTTCCAAAGGCTTTATTCTGTTGACCACAACATCCTCCTTTCTCAACGTCAAAATCCCTCTCTGTCATTCAGTGGTCTTCAATGATTTCAATCCTTCCTTTCCAGTCGTTTCCAATATGTTTTTATTCCTAATAATCCTCCCTCTAGCTCTCTACCTGTTTTTAAAGGCGTATCTCAGGGTTCCTCTCTCTAAACTACTCTTTTATCTTTATCAATGACCTTCCACTTACCATCCAGCATTCTCAGCATCATCTATACGCAGACGACTTACAAATCTACTTTTCCTTCTATCCTTATGACGCCTCAAATGCCATTCTACGACTACATGAAGACATCAATAGTATAAGCACACGGGCACAGAAAATAAACTTAAGTTAAATGCCAAAAAGACTGAAGCCCTCTCCTACCCCCTCTCCCATCCCCCCAACCTTATCACTAAACTATACTCCTATTTCATTCCATATATCAATCAAAAATCTTTGAATTACTTTTGATTAAACTTTATCCTGGAAACCACACTTTGCTCAGATTTTCTGTCGAACCATATCTACCATAAAGCAATTCAATAGAATCCATTATCTACTTCTGCTTAAAACCCGTAAACTCTTAGTTTCCTCTCTTGCTTCCCCCCACTTTGTCGATGGCTACCAGTTATGTGGTGGACTCTTGGGTAATCTCGAATCTAAACTAAAACGTCTTATGAATTGCGCAGCACGATTTATTTTGGGAATCACCAAAGATACGCACATAACTGTATTCCGCCGAACTGAAATAGCTCTTTCAAATGCCAATATTCCCTAGCTTCCTTTCTATTCCAAGTAATAAATACTCAACGCCCCTCCTATGAATCCTGGCGTCTTGGTATTGACGTTATCACTTCTTCACATTGTTGATTATACCAGAATACGTAGTATGTCTTGTATCTTTCCTACAACATTGGTTAGCATATTTCTTTATTACCTGCTTAAGTAAGTCCCATTCTTCCTTCACGTTCCTGCCCTCTTCACTTACTGGAATATTCTCTATTCCTCTCTTTATGCAGCTTCGGAAAGTACTTTTCATAAATAGAGCAGAGGTATTTATCTTCTCCTTATCCCACCTGTGTCCCTTATCATCATTTTGTCTTTTGTCCTGATGTAGCTGGTATGCCAACTCGTATAGTGTGGTGTTTAACCACAAAGTAATAGTCTGAATCTACATAGCGGCCTCGGTGAGTACGAACGTCATGTTTAATGTTGAAGTGCCTAGTAGAAATAAGAATGTAGTCTATCTGCATCTTAGCCCTATTTGGAGAAGTTTAATTTCCTATTTTCGACCTGTTTATGGGGGAAGAGAATTCCTTGGCAAGACATATGCGCTTTCCATTTTCATTAGTTCCATCACACATGCTATTCCTACCTATTGTCGGTAAACACTTCCTCTGCGCCCATCTAAGCGTTTAAGTCTCACATTATAACTTCATATCATAAAATGGACAGGAAGCCAGAGTCCTTTCCAGTTTTTCATAAAACTGTTCTTTTTCCCCTGTAGGGCTCCCGTGTACGTCTATAATAATTATATTACATCAACTACCCCTAATTTTTAGATTACAAATCCTATTTTCATATGATTAAATCAATCTGTATCTGTTTTCTAAATAAAAATGAGAACGAAATGTGACTGAAAAATCCTTCTCGTGATTTTTTTTAATTTTTGTGCTAACTGAAGGCAAAATACTGGAAGATCAATGATTGACCACGTTTAATAATAAAAGATAGAAGTAATTTATTAGGACCCAACGTTTCGCCTCACGTTGCAGGGCTTCATCAGGGCTGTTAGATGATAAGCGGTCAAGGAAAATTTTAATTTTCCTTTTTATAACTTTCATCAAATTTACATATTTATAAAATGGAAATTTTCTTTGGCCGCTTATCACCAACAGCTCTGATGAAGCCCTGCAACGTGAGGCGAAATATTGACTCAATATAAATGGTTTAATCACTATTTGAGTTTTTATTTGACCGCACCAGGACACCATCTTTCTTTTATTAGAAAACAAAATTTATTTTAAAATATATTTTATTTTATGAAAGTTAGTGTTT
>NW_027112419.1:196158-198942 GCF_000696795.3 Halyomorpha halys | reverse complement strand
CATTTAATAATAAAATATATTCTATTATTTATTCTTTATAATTATTTTTAAATTTATTAATATAACGTATACCATCCAATTCATAGGTGGAAGGTGCCTTGCCACCGCCTTCAATGTTACAAGGTAAGATGTCAATTGGAAGATATTCTTTCAGCACTTCTTCTCCTTTTGACGTAAAAATTATCTTAGGACAGAGAGATCTTTTAAAATAAATAGATGATTTAAATTATCAATATAAAGTACCAATTTAGGATATTCTTACCCTATCGAATAACTTCTTCTTCGCATAAGGCTTCACAAATGTATTAATGAAAACGTCAAAGAAGGAAGGTGTATTGAAGACGACCATTCTCTTCAATTTCAAGGGAATAGCGTTCTAAAAAAACACACACAAATAACTATTATTTTAACTTTAACAGCGCTGTTTATAATTTCAAAAAATGTAATAATATTACGAATTTTTTCCCACCCAAAAACTCCTGGGTAAAAAAGTAATAAACCAGACATTATCTAGTTATTACAGTACAGTAGTACAAGTCTCTACAGCAGCTAACTAGGAGGAACCGATTCAACAAGGATCTAATATAGTTGAAGTTTCTTGAAAATATTAAAATTGAGTAATACTTCTTACTCTTTATCAGTTTGAAAAAAGAAAAGAAAATATCAAAGTGATTATAATTCACAAATAAGAAAAAGAGTAGTACTATTTCACCATATCAAGTGAAGTTATTTTAGTAATGTGATAAACTAAAAAAAAAATATTTATAATAAAATTTAGTAATGAAACTTCACAGATCATACTTAAGCGACATTCACCATACTTAATTTATTCAAAATAAGTAGCTTAAATCAGCATACAATAAATTCTTCATAATAACAATTTTTACATGATAAAACGAAGTTAAAAACATTTAATTGTTTCAAACATTCTATCAGAGGAGTGTGATAACTCTTTTTCCGCTTAAGCTGTGATAAGGGGTAACACAGAATAAAATCTTTAGCCCATTTTTAAAAAAATTAATACTGAAGACATCTCGAAAGAATATTTGAAGTCAGGAAAAAAAAATCAGTGGTTCAGCTGACTCATTAATTATTGAACAATAATTTGATTTGTAATTATTTATTTAAGTATTAAAATCTTATTGATTTTTATTCTACTTACGAGGTAACACAGCTTAAGCCTTGACTCGTTCATGTTTTTATTTTATTATTTTTGTATACATTTTTAATATTTTAATATTCTATACTTATTGAATAATAATTTTAACATAGTTTGTTGATTTTTTTTATATTTTTTACTTAAGTATCTTTCATATATCTATCACTATTATATCCATTACTCTGTTAAAGGCACATTGGGTTGAAACCAAAATATGAAAGGGAAATAGAAGGAAAAGAAAAGAAAAAAAGGATGGAAAAGGGGGAAAAATAAGAAAAAGGGGGAAAAAAGGAGAAAAAGGAAAAAAAAAAGTTAAAAGAACCAAAGAGATGAAACAAAAAAAAAAAGAAGAAAGAAAAAAAATCATGTTCTTGTGTTCTATATTACTAATGTTTATAATTATTATTGCACTGGCTAGGCTTATTTATCGTATGATTAAAAATATTGTCAGATTAGACTAAAATTAGTATGCTGTGTGACTAGCAACTCAATGAAATTAGGCAGCACAACTTTGTATTTTAATAAAACTTTTCCACCCTACATAAAATAAATATATTTAATAATCAACAACATAAGATTGCTAATTTTCTGAATTGTATGTTGGCCTATAATCACTCAACTCGGCATGATTTCAACTCATTTTACTGCACTTTAAAATAAATATGCGTTTTATATTTTACCAATAGGACATATTTTTCTGAAAATATTCTGGAGCTGATTCTGGAAATTGTATGTCTGGAAAATGTGTACATATTTAATGCTATGTTGTTTGCATACTTGCACGTATTGTAGGAAGAAGACCGTTGAAGATAAACCAAACTTTGTCATAAGCCTACTGTCAACATTTTTACAGTTGAAAGTTAGAAAGAGTCCAGGGCTGTCAGGATACATCATCATAGCCGTTTCTAACACCATAGACATAATCACATTGCTCCAAAAGCCGTCGAATTTATCGAAATCAAGGCAGACGGCCATGAAAACTTTATAGCCCTCAGGTGTTGTATTTGGTAGGATGAACATCTGTCTGTAAACATATAGTTATTATACAAGTAGAATTACCACATATGTACAAATAAATACTAGTACATTAATCATTGGTACGTTTTATGACGAAAAATGCAGTTACGTACCATAGGAAAAGCCATAAGTGCACAAAGTTATTTACTTACCCCATTTTGCAATAGTCCTGAAACTGAGGATCCAAAGGATCACGGAATCGAAAACTGAAGCTATCAGGGTGCTTGGTATGCATTATGAAAAATGCTTCCAACTTCTGTTTAGCTATTTCTATAGACTTTGTACCACATAAATATGGTACTAATAATTCATCATCTGAAATAATAAAATTACAATAAAGTTATTATAACTGTTAGGGCGAGGGATGTTTCGTTAGTGAAAAACCGACTTCTTCTCCAGAGTTTAATATTCCCTGTTTCGGGTTAAATAACACGGAGGACCTGAAATAAATATCACACTCGAAAAAGCGTCCATGGATCAAGTGAATCCGCGTCTCACACCGTCCCAATACCTCCTAAAATCTCTCCAGTGCCACATCTTACTCATATTCCAGACGATCCAGTTGATCCAGACGAGCTTAATACTTTCTTTGTTGCTCCTCCTCCTTC
>NW_027112419.1:152173-195008 GCF_000696795.3 Halyomorpha halys | reverse complement strand
GGGACATATGTCCCAGAATAAAGTTATTTTTTTCATTTCATTTCATTCACTGCCCTCTGCCTCATCCGGGGTTATGCAAGCACTGTATCTTCAGTATCGTTGTGCACTTGCTTCACTCTAGCTATGTATTTATACATATGCACCACACTAAACCTCCTTATAACCTTATTTTTATGTGAGAAATTCAAACACAAAATTACTTATTACTAAAAAAGAAATAAATACAAATAAACTTATAACTAAAAAAATTAAAAATCACTTGGAAAGTATACGGAAAAATTAACCCAAAAAGAAACGAAACTTTTGGGCGTTAACAATAACATATAAATATTTTTAGTTCCACATTAAACTAAAATATTGGAATCGCTTTACTAGTGAATGACGGGAAGATAGAATGGGGTTACAGCCAAATGAGCTGGCGTAAACAAATATATTTTATAAAATATAATGCCATTGCCGACATAACCATTAACATTTTTATTTCTTTAGTTCAACCAAAAAGAGTTTTGCGGTCAAGCTATAAATATATGTAATAAACACTTCTTACAAGTTCATAGGTCAGTATAGCTTCCTCACCTTTACAACTTGGTTAGGTACAATCTGAACCCTTGAAATATAGTTATTTAATATTTCAAAGTTGCAGAATAAATTTAATAATTCATGTTTTTTAAACAAATTTCATTTGTCGTTGTTCACAGACAGACACTGAATAAAATTTGTTCCTAAAACGTAAAACGTTTTCATTTCCTAGATGAAAACAAAGCATGAATCGAATTGTATAATCTTATTCTTCTTATAGCCCTTTAGTGGCATAAAGGTTTTTTCGGTTATTAACGCGTTAAAAAAAGGACAGCTCTTCCAAAATTTTAAGGATTTCTATAATTAAAAAATTAACCTTTCTACTTTACCCCACAAACAAGGAACGTGCATCATCACCAAATAAAAGTGGCATGCATTTAAAAAATATCTCTTATTTTTATATAATAATGATAGGAATGATAGAGCTCACCTACATGCTGTGGCATGTGAGGTTGTTTCTGCAGCCATGTTCTCAGCCTCTGAATATCTTCTTCGGTTTTTTTATCTCCGAGAGTATTTGTTGTATTTTCCATTTCTTATCTTTTCCTTTTTTTGATGTCTATAAAATTAATATAAGTAATTTTCTTATGTGAAATCACAGTGTGGTTTGTTATTCTATAAAAAGTTTAAACTTTTAAGTTTTAAATTATTATGGCTATCTAGATCAGTTATTTCATTACTAACATAGCTACTCGGAAATTACAAATTTAATATTCTATATTTCTTTATTTTGAGTTATATATATATATATTTGTTGTATATATATAAGTTGGATACATTCAATTGGATACAGTTCTTAATACATCGGACACCCTTAACATCTAAATTTTTTATTTTAAATATTATGTTTAATTAAGGCACAACCTTAGTATAAGTTATGATGCAAGGTTTGTTCAAAGACACTAACTTCCAATTTATAATAAAGCATCAGGATTTTTTCACTTTTGACCTTAATGTTAACTACCTTTTTGAGAGATTGTCAATTGTATGGAACGTCAATTACAATTTGAGTCATCTATTTACTATTTCGAAATGTATCCATTACTTCAAATATCTAAGCAAAACTACAATCCTTCGACCACTACGAAAATCATATTAATATTATTTATTCAAATATCACTAGGTTATACAACAGTGTCATTCGACCTAAGATAACATAGCCTAGCGTAACCTGATGGCCGAAAACAATGTAAAGAACCGTTCATATAAGACTGAACATATAACTACTATAAGGAACTATAAGTACACTTAAAGACTCAAACAGGATTATGATAATGGAGAAATTTGGATTCAATAAACACAATAATAATTCAAGAAACACTTAGTAAAGAATATTTACTTCTGTATCGATGTTATCCCAGCTTAGTTTCCAACCACACTACAATAAACTCTTTACTATGTCACAACTACTAACAAAGGAATGCAAATATTTTCACAAATCATATATTTTTATTGCACTGTCTATATAGCTGGTATTACCTGAACGTGCCTTTTCTTGAAGTAACAGACACCACCTATATTGAAGGATCTGAGAGAAATGGCGTTTTATTATAATATGCTAAATTAGGAATTCTCTGACATAATCACAAAGGATCCGACAGCTCTTCAGTTCTCATGATCAATGCAAATATTATGAAAAGTAAAAATTTAATTTATTATAATTATCGCATTAAATTAAATGATGTTTTTTCAATTGTTAAAAAAAAAAAAAAAGCAAAGGAAAAAATATTAATTATGACCTGATGGGATAAAAAGGTGGCCTTGAATATCTTATATAGAATTACTTTAACACGGGAGTATAACGACCATTCATTTAAATTAACTAAAATATCAATCTATTACTACGATCTTAGTAATATATATACAGTAGATAACTATCAATAAGTTTATGAGTGATACTCAAAAAACCTTCATTTTCAGGGCCGAAATTTCGAGTATGTAAATCATCTTCAAAAATTACCAAATTTTTCATGAGTCCTCTTGGGACCATAAAGAACACTATACAAAAGGAAATATAGCTCAAGTCGCTTTATTTGTAACAGCGAAAGAAAAGATCTAAGCCGCTGACTTAAAAAGGAATCCCCTGTAGTTCCGAATGCAGATTCCGAAGCGATGGAGTTCTGATAATACATAATGAAAAAAAAAATGTTTTGATGTATCTTATAAAGAGAGATAGTCACAAAACGATGCAATCCATTTGCAGGATACACTACACCTGAATGGTTTTTTAGAACTACTCATATAACACGTTAGAGGAAATAATGTGTGCTATATATTGTACACACGCATATGAGGCCAAAGCCTACAAAACAAGGACAGAAACAGCAAAATCGGTCCAACCTTTTGAGAGATAACCACGGCATTTACATTGATAGACCAATGGCCTAAAACCAGGTATTTGAACTCGAGGTGTTCTAAAATGTATACAGTCAATACAGTGGGCATTTAAAAAAAAAAAAAATGAAAAAAACTAAAAATAGAACCCAATAGGGATTAAAAATAGAAATAAATCAGTTGTAGTATTGTAATCAGGGACATAAATTGTGGAATTTGTAGGCGTCTACTATCAATAAAAATTATATGCAAAAATACTGAAAAATTACAGGAAATTAAGAAAATGGAAAAACAGCGGCTAAGAACCAATTTAAATTACGGAGTGACTCACGAGGAAGGAAAGGAAAAGTATTTCACTGTAAGTTGCGAACACTCATACCTTATCTGCAAGCTATATCCTAACAATTACATACCTTGTCTGCAAGCTATATCCTGACCACTACATACCTTGTCTGCAAGCTATATCCTGACCACTACATACCTTATCTGTAAGCTGTATCCTAACCTCTACATACCTTATCTACAAGCTATATTCTAACCACTACATCTGCAAGCTATATCCTAACCACTACATACCTTATCTCACGGTGAAGATCATCATTTCCTTAAAGTTAATTGATCTGTGGCAGAAAGTTGATGTAGAATTATCTACATATGCCATTAATAATTGATTTACCGTATTGGAAAAAGTGGAAAAACCATGTCCAATCCTTAGCAATATCAGGATCAATCTAGGACAGGCAAGATTGAACAAAAGAGATATCATAGCAAGAAATAACTACAGATTAAACCGTGATTGGTATATAGGAAGGAGGGCAGGAAAGATTTTATTCTTAAATATATTAAAAATAACAGGCAAAAATGCATAAGACGGTTCTTCAAAGCTAGAGGCAGTCTATATTCCTCCAAGAGAGTGAAAAATAAGCTCAAAACTTCGTCGATGATGACACCAAGAAGATGAAACGATTCTAGATCTAGTTCCTCAAGTAGTCGGCCTTTAGAGGAAGACTACTAACTTGAAAAACTTCAGCAGTCACAAGGGCTCCTACGCTGTTAAAACCGTTGTATAATCATAAGTTTTCAACTAATACAATATAAAAGATAATATTTAACAATATTAAAGATTACCAAAATTTATTAAACATCAGTTCGATGAATGACAATTTTATTATACAACCTTCGTTAAAGAATTTCACCCTATCTACTAGTAAAGCCGTTAAAATTGAACAACGAGGGAGTGAAAGCGGAGGAATCATTCAAATAATATAATAAAAAATAAAGAATATTTTACTGTTCTAGAAACTAACCAAGATATGATCTTAGTATCTTTTAATTTTATTAGTAAATTATAGTGCTGGGTAATGTTTACATAACCCAAGATTGTGATTTCAAAGGGTGTCAGGATAAAATCAGTGGGGTAGTATCAAAGTAATAAATTAGATAGAAAGCCTTGACCAGTTAAATACACGTTTTTTCTTTTATTTATTTTATTTTATTTTTTTTTTTTTTTTTGGCATCACGAATACATCCCGTATGGTTGATATGATATGATACCAATACTATACTTTTATAATTGTATAACAATTATGAATGTAATCGAGGCAAGCTCTAAACATTTTTAAAATACCAAGGGCAATTGCATATTATTTAATCCATGTAAAAGTTTTTTAATTTCTTTAACAGATATAGATCATTTATTTATAATTATTATTGAAAAGTATACAATTTATGTTTTATTATTATAGGTTACTGAATTAACTTTATACGGTATTTAATAAAGAAGGTGCTATATTGTATAACCTATGTATGCATTATTTATGGGTTATTTAGAATATCTAGTTTCAGTATACCTGTTTGTGTTACAAAATTCATAATACTGTATTTTAATGTTAACTCTGTTTTATCTGGTAAATTTTATTGGTGTACTAAGAACAATAGAACCAGACTCCATGGCTACGTTGTATGTAAGCCAATAAATACATCTAATATAATTTAAAAATAAATCCTATACTCCTACAACTCATAAAGGAGTTAGACCCACAGGGTTGAGCCATTATTAAAATAACAGAATAAATTGAGCTACCTCTATCCCTATTTCAATTGAAAAGTAATGAATTGTTAGTTGGATGTTCTTGATTGTTGGAAATTTTAAAAACATGCGATTTTAAATTAAATCAAAATTAATTTTTAGTGTAAAATTCACTTATGTTTGGTCTTACGAAGGCCACATAATTTTATCCAAAATATGCCACTCTCAGATTAAAAATAATAATATACAGAATAACCTGTTCTTCTACTTTACTCAAAGGAGCTGGTGTTCCTCAAGGCTGCCTGTGATGAGGATATTATCCTAAGTGCCTCATACAAAGACTCGGTGACAACCCAAAAATAGTAGCACACCGTGAGAGCCGCCACCTGTCCGACAGCTGATGTCCCCAAGATGGCGTTCACAAAAATAAACCTGCCCCTCGAAAAACAAATTGAGGTGAAAAAAGCCGAGACAGGGCGAGGGTGATTTAGCCGAGAGATAAATTAGTCCCTTTGAGGAGCTTCTGAATAAAAATAGCTCCTTTCATCCTGAATTAAGGAGCCTCTTTAATAATGTTACGTCCGAGCATGATTTATGGCTGCCATTAGTCAAATAGGGAGAGGGGAGGCTGACGTCACAACTACTTTTTCATCGAATGAAATTAACTGCACTATACTCCTCTCCTATTTGTCTTCATAAATTTCATTTAAAGCAAGGACCTCCTTCATCCTCCGAGACAAAAACATCATTATGTTTCTGCTTTTTTTTTTTCATTTAAGTCGCCACTTTTTTGTTGTTATCTTTTTCTAAAACAACTATGAAAATTACTGAAACCAAGTAGTAATTTGCTGTGCCAGAAATTATATCGTTTAACGATTTGAATTATTAGATTTATTTTTTATTAATATACTTGTTTGAGAGTGGTTTAGTTTTTTTTAAAAAACATTTTGATCCTTTTTCTCAACTTTATTCTTTTTAAACTTCCAACGTTTCGACCACTTAGGTCATTTTCAAGGATTCCTACAAACAGCTACTTTTAATTACTTTTATAACAATTTCCTTCACTTACATACTGATTTTTTTGGTCTTACCTTTATTTTGTTTTCATTTTTTCGTTTAAAATTCTTTAAATGCCGGCTAATTGCCTAAACCGCGTAAGCCGAAAATTAGTAATAAATGTTAATTAAATTAAATTGAAAATGTAAATTAATATTTAAAGAAAAAAATATGTTATATGATAAGGTGATAACAAAGTCCTAACCTGTTGAAGGTAGGTTCTGTTTGGAGTTTGCAAATGAAAATAATAGTAAGAAAAGTGGTTAATAAAAGTTTTAAATTTGGGAAGGAATTTTATAGAAGAATTTGTAAGTAGGAATCTATTTTTTATTAAAAAAAAGACAAACAATTTTATAATGTTATTGTGATATTATTTTAATGATTAATTATTTAAAGATGGGACAAAGGCAATTAGCCGGCATTTAAAGAATTTTAAAGGAAAAAAATGAAACCACCACTTAGGTCATTTTCAAGGATTCCTACAAACAGCTCCTTTTAATTACTTTTATAACAATTTCCTTCACTTACATACTGATTTTTTTGGTCTTACCTTTATTTTGTTTTCATTTTTTTCCTTTAAAATTCTTTAAATGCCGGCTAATTGCCTTTGTCCCATCTTTAAATAATTAATCATTAAAATAATATCACAATAACATTATAAAATTGTTTGTCTTTTTTTTAATAAAAAATAGATTCCTACTTACAAATTCTTCTATAAAATTCCTTCCCAAATTTAAAACTTTTACTAACCACTTTACTTACTATTATTTTCATTTGCAAACTCCAAACAGAACCTACCTTCAACAGGTTAGGACTTTGTTATCACCTTATCATATAACATATTTTTTTCTTTAAATATTAATTTACATTTTCAATATAATTTAATTAACATTTATTACTAATTTTCGGCTAACGCGGTTTAGGCAATTAGCCGGCATTTAAAGAATTTTAAAGGAAAAAATAAAAACAAAATAAAGGTAAGACCAAAAAAATCAGTATGTAAGTGAAGGAAATTGTTATAAAAGTAATTAAAAGTAGCTGTTTGTAGGAATCCTTGAAAACGACCTAAGTGGTCGAAACGTTGGAAGTTTAAAAAGAATAAAGTTGAGAAAAAGGATCAAAATTGTTTAAAAAAAAAAAAAAAGATTTGAATTATTTTCTTATTGGTCACATTAACAAAGATAATCCATACCAATTATATAATATACAATAATCCAACAAAAAAAATTCCATTAGTTTAATTATAATAAATTCTATAAGGTCGACTTGAAAAGGTTTAAAACTGTATCTTTCTAATTCTGATAATGTGTTGTTATCTCAGCGTCGATCAGCTTCCAGTAACGCGGCTCACAATAAGAGAGAAGCGCATAGATCTCTAGGTGTCCAGATTTTTGTTCAAAACTAAGGAAACAATCATGAACGGATGTGAAACGTGACCTCTTACTCTAATAGAAGAATAGTGGCTTGATGTTTTTGAAACTAAAGAATTGCGTAAAATATTTGGACCAAAAAAGAGTGAGTTAAACGCGGGACTGCACTCAGTAATACACTTTAGGTTATGGCATTGGAACGAATACGACGAGCGTGTCTCTTAAAGGTTAATAAACACTGAACCTACAGGTGAACATCCGAGAGGTACACCGAAGCGTTAGTGGGAGGATCGCGTCCAGAATGATCTAGTAGATTTGGTTGTGGTTGGGAGTTACAAGATACATGTATGCAGACAACGTTTGGGAATATCAGTATCAAACGTACGGATTCGTTAAGTTTATATTATGATTATATTGCCTGTAAATATGTTGTGAATAAAATACTTCACCATTATTATGTATTTTCTTTAATCCCTAACAAAGATTTCAACATTTGACCATAAACACGTTTTGCTTTCTCTGTATGAGGAAAACTGAAATTTTTCATACATTTTGATTGATACCCGTTTTGACTGAAATAAACACTAAAAAATAAAATAAATAGTTATCAAAATTAAGAAGGGTATACTTATTCGAGTTTTATTCAGTTATTTTTTTTAATATAAAAACTTTTTTAATGAGGAAAAGGGCGAAAACTTACAGTTAGTAGCATTTTTTTCTTAGTGAAGATACTTTTCGTGAAATAAAAGCTGGAAACAGTTGTTACGTTGCTAAAGGTCAGATAATTTTAATTTGATGATATTTTTTACATGACTCTCCAAAACAACATTTAAATAAATTAAAACATTTTCTCTTGCTGGTAATTCGTATTACTCCAAAAACCTCTAAAACCTTATTTTAAGAATATAAGTAGCATTTAATGTTTGGTTTCTAACTGCCTTGTATTTGGAACATTGATAAGCTAGTAATTAACTACTAACAGAGAAAGTTAAGCTTTTACTTTAGAGACTTCCCAAAATATTAGTAATTTGAATAAATATAATTATTTCGTCTAAAATAAGAACCAGTCAAATAAATATTAAGTTAGGCCTGTCTCATAATGAAGTAACAGATACTATTTGTCTTGTAGTTTGTACATGTTAAAATTTCGCAGCATGATTACAAACTACAAAATACAAGTTGTACAATCAAAAGTACAAGCAAAATATTAGAAGGTTAGAACATGTTCGCAGCTGTTATCAAAGACTTGAGCGGGAAAATAAGTGACACATTAGTACTCCTTTCTAACGTTGGGTTATGTGACGTTTTATTATATCACAAATGTCTTAAATTATAAGGCTACTAAGAACTTTGTTGGTTTTAAAATAAATACTACTGGTTTTTCTATTATCATTACCTAATAATTATTCAAAACCTCTTTGAGCATTTAATGTAATTCTTTTTTTTTTTTTTAAATTCAAAATCTTTATTCATAGATAGATATTACAATCTGCTACACAGTCGTGGGCATTAGGTAATAATGATGACTGATAATATTCATACTAAAATAAAATAACATAAAAATAAAATCTCTCTTAAAATATATACAAACAGAAGGATAAATAAAATGAACATAATCAAACTATTGAAAAATAAATAAATAAAATAAAATAATAATAATAGTAATAAAGTAATCTCTAGTCTCATTTACACTATTATATACAATATTTACACATTCGAACTGAGGATCCTTAAGCCCACTCTACACCCCAGCGAGATCAACGTAATTCACGTAATTCTTTTACCAATATTTCGATTTTTAATTATATAATAATTTCTTCATTTATGGTAATACAAATTACTATATAAAAAACCAATAAAACCAAAAAATATATATCAGACTCCCATTTGTTTATTTCATCTCAAACCGAGTATTTCCTTAGAAATCTGTAATTTAGAATTGTTCACGATCGCAGTACTTACCCTAAAAAAAAAGGCAATCCTTCACGGCCGGACCCGCCCAACCAAGAGCACTGGGGAGCAATGGTTCTATATCACTTTTGAAATATTAACTTTTTTTTTTTAATAATTTATTTATTGATATTTACAACTGTATACATATATACACATCAAGTAAATTTGCTGTGATAGTGATATTATGATATTAATTAATATTAAGTGATATTATGACATGATAAAAACATGTGGAGAATCCTGGGATGGAGGTCCTGATGGATGATTTGATTTGGATTTTACGAAGGATTTTGGACTGTAAGGATTGGATTCGAGAGGAATTAGATGGTTTAGTGGAGCCCCATAGCTCAACTCCGTATGTCCAAATAGAAATATTAACTTAAAACAGCAAGAGGACACTTGAATTGAAAAACGGCATGAATATTTAATATATGCATTAGTGCAAGCAACAAGTAATGACGAGGATCTGTATGGAAATGCTACCTGTATTATAAATTCCTAAATGTACATAATTTTCAGACATGCTTTGAGACTGTTTGACGTCTTGTTCATTTAAAGAAAGTAATGCACAGCTTTTGACTTTTAATCATGATTGATTTTTTTTTCATTTACCTATATGTGAAATACATGTATTATAAGGGAAAGCATTTCGATAGTGAAAAACGTGGCCAGCCTAACTCAAAAACGAAAAGCCGTACGAATTTGAAATCTATTTCTATCAATGCAAAATTAGGTGGTATTCAAACACGGTTAGGATTTATCCTCATTGAAATAGTATGACAAAACCTCTTCGTCTAAAGTATCTTTAATTGTGTTTATAATGATGAGAAAATAGTCAGCGGATAATATATATATATATGAGGAGACAAGGGTTCATGGTGCGGTCAGAGAACACAAATAAGTTAAACTTATTTATTAGTGACAACATTTAGGCCTGAATTTCTAGCTTTATTAGAGCTTAGAACAGAAAAACAAGATAACAACCAGTGAATGAAGGATATATAGAATGATTGAAGTAAATAATTGTAAAGGAAGAATGAAAAATAAAGTAATGAAAGAAGTGGGAAATAAAACGTATATATAGGTAATGGAATATGTGCTTAAATTAACATAATTAATGAAATTAAAAAAAAGTTATATGGTGTAAAAAATCTTTTTTCATATAATATCTTTATTTAAATTAACGACTGTACATTACATATTCAGTAAATTTGATCTCAGCTATAATGGAGTGTTAAAAGCGTGTAGAGAAACTACCCATAGGTAGCACTCTAATGACGTTTTCACATTAGCAGGTCTCGAGGCCATCTTCTTTTCAGGTGCCTCAGAGGATTGTCAGGAATGAAAGAGGAAGCAAGGTTAGAAACTAGTGGTTTTGGTAGTGGTTAGGGAGTATATAATGGAAGGAATGATATCTGGTTCCGGCTAGATTGGTTACATAAGGAACATTTAAGTGGATGGTTTTATTAGTAACAAAATAAGGAGCATTGAGGATTTTACGAAGGATTTAGGATTCTAAGGATTGGATACGAGAGGAATTTGAAGGTTTCATGGAGGCCCAAAGTTCAACTCAGTATGTCCAGATTGGCCTTATTGCAGTCATGTAAATCAGTCTTATGTAATGAATTGGATGTTTAGACCGTTTTGACCAGTAAGTTCTGTAATAGTTGAAATCGACGTGCAGTTTTCTGCCTTTTCAGTCTTGTGTGAGGATTCCAGATTAGTGTTTATGCAGATGTAGTCCAAGTGTTACGATTGACAGGGTTACATAAAATCACGAGCGACATGTTTAGACGAGTGGGGTTTGGTTTTGTGGAGGGGAATCTTCAGTAAGTCCTGGATAAGAGAGTTGTGGCATTACATCGTTAGAGATTATATCTCTATAATTCTGGTTATACGGTGGCCGGAAAGGAAATATCTGACAGCCTTGTGTTCTGCCAGGAGTACACCCAAAGACTAAGTGGGATTCGAACTAAATTTTATTTTAATAATTATATTTTAATAAGTCACTTTTATATTCCTTTGTGCAGTAATGTAAATAATAGTTGATAAGGTTAATAATTTAAGTTAAAGTTAAGTCAACCTATAAGTTCTCATTGTTTTATTAATTCATATGAATTCTTTTCATTCTGTGTACATATATTTCTTCTTATCATTAAACTTTTGTACATATAGTTCTTCTCATTCTTATGCATTCATTCTTATGCATGTACACTGCTTTCAACTTGTTAATTTTACCGATTTTTTTTGGTTATGTTTACTTAATATTTCGATAATTCAACAGGTGGAAGGTAAGGCCCTAGGTTTTCTGTTATTTTCATGTAAAGGTGTTCCCTTTTTTTTTCTTTTGGTCTACGCAGATATCGTCAGTGTTTTTATCTTACCCTGGCAATCGTAACACCCCTCCCTTTCCTCAAAAAAAAAGAAAAAAAAAGAAAACCTAGTGGACCAAAACCAAAAAAAAACAATGTTTACACAGTCGTTGACTCTCCTCGATGATCTACCATTAAGTCTTGGACATGCCAATTCCCTGAGCTTACACCAGAACCTAAATCCTCTAGCTCTACTATAATGGGTGATATCACCTTCTTGATCCGACATTTCTTATATTTGGGTACCAGTTTACTCGAGAAGTAGGCTGCGCTGATGGTGAGTTTTACACCATACTATTTGTGCCACATGATAATCGACGGGTCTAGGTCTAAGATTGTAAACTTTTGTACTTTTCTCGTAAGCGGCATTCAGCTTCTCGCTAACTACTTCAAAGAGTACAGACATTTTTTTGCATCTTGGATAAGTGCTTTAGTCTATCGAAACCTAGCTCTTTTGGCCTACCTTCATCTACTCTATGGTTATTTCCACTTCAGGCTATTTCCTGGCCATGGTTTATATATGGCGGTGTAAAACCAGTAGATTCGTGTACTGCCGTATTCAGAGCAAAACCTACTTTTGATAACTATTTATCCCAGGTCCTATGGTTATTCTTGACGTATGAGGTCAGCATACTTTTTATCACTCTGTTAACCCTTTCTGTTGGATTGGCTTGCGGATGGTAATAAGCCGTAAACCATGTAGTAACCTTATATTGTTCCATCCATTTTCATTCCTTTTTCATTCTGTGTACATATATTTCTTCTTATCATTAAACTTTTGTACATATAGTTCTTCTCATGTACATTCTTATGCATGCACACTGCTTTCAACTTGTTAATTTTACCGATTTATTTTTTTTTTATGTTTACCTAATATTTCGATAATTCAACAGGTGGAAGGTAACGTCCTAGGTTTTCTACATGTAAAGGTATCAATCTACATGTAAAGGTATTCGCCAGTGGTTATAATGCGATTATTATTTATATAAGGGAATATTGTGGGCATATTGTTTCGGGGTTTTCGTCATTTCCAAGGAAAAAATAACGTGGCGCCTAAGGAGCAATTTATTCATTATTGTTTTGTCTTTTTTTCCTCTTTTGGTGATTATACTTATTTTTTATTTTTTTATTTTTTTTTTTATTATTTTCCTTTAACTCACCCCCTTTTTCGCTAAGCGTGGGCAAGTATAAACGATATATATAATTAAGGATAGATCAAAATTTGTGGTTATACAAGGTAACGGATCTGTTCGACATGGGTAATAGCAACATTACAGGAAACTGGAGGACAGTCGGTAAGTTTACGAAAAAGGGTAAAGGTGATTTGATGGAATTTGTTGGGATTTATTTTAATCCTCCAATTACGAAACCATTCTTCGAGAGATGTGATATGGGACTGGAGGGTTTGTGATGGAGGTTAATAATAATAATAATACTAATAATAATTAGTATTATTAATATTATTATTAACTGCGAGTATATTATGGTGTTATTACAAAAATACAAAGATTTTTTTTTAATGCAAAAAGAACAAGAGTTTTTTTAATGCAAAAAGAACAAGAGTTTTTTTTATGCAACAAAAAAAAAAGTTGAGATGGTAAACCTCAAAAGATTCACAATTCAACACACAACAAACATTAATATTTATGAATACGTTGTGTTTTTAAAAATGGAATGGACTTGCATTATCGTCGTTTCATCCTGTCATTGACAGAGAATTGTGACACAACTATAAAAAAAAAAATAAAGGAAGAAATATTAACATTTCATCATTAAATGTTGAGTTTACGAGTTAAATTGTTTTAAATTTTAGATAAAGAGTTCGCTTTCCTTTAATAAAATATAACAAAGTAATTTTAGGTTATGTAGATACCTAATTTACAAATAATGGATTATTGATTTTTTTTTTTTTAATTTGACATGTTTAGTTCCATATATATTTTTCAATTAAAAAAATAATTTCATAATTCTATTTTTATTCATTTATTACTGGAAATGGATATATTTAAAAAAAAACGAGATTTGTGAAATTCGTATCACTATGAGGCTTCAAATATTATATCTTCTTCTTCTTTTATTGGTACAACAGTTCCATAACAGCCGTCAACCATTTCTCTATCTTCCATAAGGGTAACTGGGATCATCAGTTGTCGCAGAGTAGGAAGAATATCTTGCATTAAAATGTGGTGTAGAATTAGTTATTAACAACGTGAATTTATTTTTTAAAGGGGAAAAAGAAGATTTCACATGTAACGATAAAGTTCATATGGACTGTGGGCTGATTACAGGCTGAAAATTGAAGTTATTTATTTTTTTAAAGTTAACGTTATTTGAACAGTATAAAAAAATAACAAGAAAAATTTAAGTTAGGTAACAAAAAATTGTAGAATAGAAAGACCAAATTGTTTTTTAAAAAAGTAGAATTCGGGTTTGTTAAATCTATTTCTGGTGTACTATCATGAGGGATAAATTGACATGAAGGAGTTTTCATTCCATAACATTGCTTATAATGGATTTAAAAATGGGGCATAAGTGACAATTCCCTGATAGTTAGTATATACTGATATGTTACTGATAGTTAATACTGAAGAACAGTAGAAACATTTGTGAATACAAATTTTCATATGACTTTATCAGAGGAACTGACATAATTAATCACTTACCTTTGTATTGTTATTTTTCCGTGTCTAGAATTACCACTACTCTTCGTAAGCTGAAGATCATACGAAGAACTACTAGTTCATTTTCTTGATATTGCAATAATGGTGTTAGTCATAGGAAAAAAAAGCAAGAAAACTCTTTGATGGACTGGATTGGAATTTTACTGTATAACAATTTTAGCTATTTTTTCCAACATAATTTTAATAACTCAATTTTTAAAAAAAAAACTATATGGTATGCATACATCCTTCCATATTTAGATGTTGTATTCAGTGATACCTAAACATTCTACCATGGATTACAACCTTACTAAATATGGAACAAGGGATTGAATTGTCATTTTTTATTTATTTTAATTTTATAAAACACGATTCTGGGTTTAATTAGATTTATTTTTTTGTTGTTACTTGTCTGTTATTTTAGTCAACTGATAAGAATAAAATTCTTTTTGTTTAAAATTTTTTAAGTTTGTTCACTTTTTGTTCTTTTTAATTTTTTTTTTTTATAATAATTTATTATTATCTTATACATATTATAACTACACTTATAAATACAGAGTATTTTCACATATTTATCGTAAATAATTAAAACAGTATAATAGAATTTTTAAGATAGAAAGATGTCCTTTACTGCTGTTAGATAGGTGCATAAAAAAAGCACTTTTTAGATATTTGAAGAAGTATCTGTTATATTATTTTTACCCTGTTCTATTTTATTATTATTTTTTCATATATTTACTTATTTTACTCTTTAAACTCAGTAGTATTTTATTCATTATTACTATTTTTTTTTATTTTCTCTCACCTCTTATTGTTTTGTTTTAAGTCCTTCCTTTGCTTTTGTAAATAATTTCCTATGTATTAACTTCTGTACAATTTGTTAATTACAAATATCCAATACTGATGCAGCATAGAATGCATGTAATCTGCTTTTTGCATGGTGTATGCATAAATTATTTAAAATATACGGCTCATCTGTAGGGATTACTACATATAAACTATATTAATATTACTAAATAGTAATGATAAGAAAATATCTTTTTAAAAAATTAGGGTTAGACTAAAGTAAATATAAAATTGTGAAAAACAAGTCAATTTATTTGAAATAAATAATACAAATCTATATTTCATAGCAAAGATACGTATGATTTTAATATCATACCGATTAAAACATGATTGTAGTAAAGTCAACCTTGTGTTGAAGGCTTCCCACATGCGGTAACTTATCATTAAGTATATATATATATATGTATAACAACAATTATAATTATTTACAAAAGTTTTTAATAGTATAAGAGAAACATATACTTTGGCTATATTAGTAAATAAATATCAATCATAAATTTTGACCCACACATATATGTTGTTTTTTTTATCCTTACCCACTAAAAATCTTACATTATATATTTATAATTATAGTCTACAAAGCTGGATTTCTGTACATTAAAGAAATTATATTCACCAACAAACGTATTTAAAAATTCTATGATTGCACATGGAAAATTATTTATTAATGACAAAACTCATACAAGGATATGTTTCCAGCTATTGAAAATTAGATGAATCTTTACGTCTGATTTTGTAAAACATGTATGTTAACAGAAATAACCTGCAAAAACAACATTTGTATACAGAAAAGCTAATGAACCACCGAAGAATCTAAATCAAATCATCAGAATTCAACATACGTGACTTAAGACCGAAATTCACTCACTAGAGTATAATGTGGCTTAACAGATGCACCTTAAGTACTACAATGAGTTGAGAAACCAACTCATATTTAAGTGAGGATCACATAATGTAAGAAATAGAAGTACATTTACAATAATATATAAAATGCAAAGTCCATGGTTTACATACTACAAGAAAAATAATTCTCAGGGGACAAATAAAAAAAAAATTAAAAAATTGGGGTCAAGCTCATGCAAGGTTAATCGTAAAATCACATTGTGTAACATACCCTCAGGAAGAACCATCCGAAGGAGAGATCTTCTATGAACAACTAAAATCTAATGTTGAAAGTTGAAGAATATTACGAGAATAAAGTGGACGAATCATTGTGGACAATGATGGTAGAATAATATAAAACTACCCATCTTACAATTACCGAAAGTACACACTGAAAGAACATTTTCGGGGGTAAGAGAGTATACTTTGAACTTTATGACGCTTAAAATTAATTCTTAAAGAATTAAAAGAATTTATACTCTGTACCGATTAAATATTTCTGTTGTTCTCTAAGAAAATAATTTGTCATCCATTTTTTGAAAATTATGTATAGATAATTCTTAGCAACATTTGAAAATTAAATGAAATATATTTAAAAATCGGCATTTTATTGTTTCCTATTGAGATGAAAATGGTTTATTGTCTTTAATAATGAATATTACTTTTTGTTAGCTGAATTCACACGTACCTACATTTTCTTGAAGATTGTAACGTATATCATTTCTTAAGTAAATTAATCTTTAATAGGTGATTGTGACCAAGATAGACCAATTATTAAAAACTAGAATGTTTAAACAATGAGGGTTGGGCATGATCATGCTGTCCAAACCCAGCAAAAACGCAAAAGAAGCCGCTCTGCTGCGGTTTCGGAACCTTCCCACAGCCATAGATACACCTTCATTCTCAAATCCTTTATCCAAAACAATCTTACATTCTTTTAATCTGTATGAATAAGGATTACTAGAGAGGGGGCAGTCTGGATGGGTAGAGATATGGTGGATAATAGGGAGGAAGATAAGGGAAGAGTCGAGTGTAAGGATGGAAACGGGGATATCGGGGTTCTCCTGTGTGGCTCCTCAGGTGTTGAAGAAGTTCCTCAGGGGTAGTGAACCTCTTGCCACAGAAAGTAGATTCTCCGGATACCCAGGAGCAGACATAGGGTTGAGCTAGTGCAGCCAGCTGAGCCAATCCTGCAGGACACCCTTGGCAATAAGGGTCTCTGCAAGCCCTTGGAGTGTAAAGTGCCTGTGAAAAACGCCATAAATTAAACTAAAAAACAATTTTTCTAAGTTATTGAAAAAAAAAAAAATTGAAAATTCCTTACCTTGAGATAGTCAGGGTACTTGGGTGACGCTCTACTCGGGCTCTCTCTAGGTGATTTCCTTTTTTCCTCAAGTTCGTAAGGCTTGAAAGCTGGTTTCGGGGATGTCTTTTTCGCCGGCACAGCAGCCTGAGGAGCGGGTCTGCTAGGCACTAGTGGTGAGTCCGCACCGATCTGGGAGCATGTCTGTGCCAGTAATGCAAGAGGGCTCTGCTTAGAATCCATCTGAAATCATCAATCATTTGTCAAAAAATAATAATAAGCTAGTTGGGAATGTAGTCTAAAAATATTTATGATTAACATACTTTAAATCTGAAAGTTAATAGGGTAGTTAAGAGTCTGAATTAGAAGTCAATATGACAACAAAACTTTGTTTTTGATAATATTTTGTTTAAAAAAAATATCCAATCAAATTATTGTTTATGGAGTCACTTGTTTATTAATAATTTTTAGTGCTTTTATTGAAAAAAAGCTCCTTAAGTCCAATGCCGCCTATTTCTGTAGTGATAGTAATATATTTTAAATAGGTTTATATATTAAGAATTAAAAAAAAAAATATTGAACATATAAAACGTAATCATCATAACGCGTTGGCATTTGTTAAACCATGCCGCTCTTTCAAACTTTATTTGTGAAATATGCTCCCCCCCTCCTTCTTCCCCCCTCCTGCTTTCTTAAATTGAGCCCCAAGAAGCTTTTTATATCGTGAAATTTTAAGTGAAGACGCCAACACCCTGGAGAAGCTCACTAATACGCCTACGTCAGAGGGCTGTCATGCCTAACCACTCCCGCTAACAGCCAGCCTGTTATGACTTTAAAAATTTAAACCCCGGAGGAATAAGGAGCCGAGTGAAGAATACTTGACAGAGACAGGCTGTCAGGGGCCCCGGGCCATGTCTCCACCACACAGAACAGGAAATGAGAAATACGTCAAGCACAGCTCCCCAGGAGCCTTTAAATAAAACTCATTCAGATCTGTCTACCGCTGGTGTCTCCTGCCATCCTCATTCAAACATCAGATTCGCAAGAGGCATAGTTGGTCGACACCTGATTCGAAGCTATTAAGTGAATATATGATCTGCTTTGTAATCATACGTTCTTGTAAACTTTTAACTTATTGATATCCTGAACATTTGTACGATAGTGAAAACTATTAGACAAGCTTAAAATTTATAAGAGCAGATCATTGAGGATAAAACAGAAAATTACCTATGAATAATATTTATATAGATTAGATACTCTATATACATTTTTTTTCTTTGCATTGATATTTATTCATTTATACTATAATTACAATAGGCCTTTAGCGCAGTAATTTTTAAGTAAGCAAATTAAAGTAGTGCTTGATTACCTAATTTCATAATAATTAGTAGTTGGCTCACCGAGTACTGAATGCTCTGTATTTCTTACGGCTTTAAAATATAATAACTGCATTTGGTTCATGATGTTATGTCAAATCAAGTAATCTAAGATGCGGCAACATTTTTTGGAAATATTGGAACGAATTAACAAACATCATTGGAATAGAAAATTACGGAGATAGATGCATTAAGTGATGTCTTATTTTGTAAATTTAAATCTTCAAAGGATTCATTCGAAGGAAATTAACATAATAACTGATAATAGTGGTTATTAATATTAATAAAAGCTTAAATAAAATAATTTGTTTCTAAGTTAAGTCTCTTCCAGCATGGTCATCCTCAAGTCTTAAATATAAATTTGCATCTCGCACCCAACAATTTAAAAACTTTTTCTGTCCAAGTCATTAATTTCAGTCAAATCACCCAATTTTGTCGCTTTACAGATTAACTTGACACTATTTTCCCACTTTAATACAGTTAAGTTAATCTGCAATCAAATGTTTTAAAATATAACGGAAAAGTGACCAAATAGGGTGATTTGACAGAAATTAATGACCAGGCGTGAAAAGCCACCAAAAGTTTTTTGAATTGTTGGATGTGAAGTGTAAATTAATATTTAAGATTGTCCTTGATGATATCCACTTTGGCCGAAACATTGGACATTTAAAGAAACGATAAAGAATGTTTAGAAATTTAAAGTAGATACAAATTATTTTATTTAAACAATAAAGCCAGTTTCAAAGAAATGATAAGATTATATATACTGATAATAGTATTAATACTGCTAAAAGGGATACTATATCCTGGTATATGGGTATTTCTATAAAGGTTCAAGTGTCAAAGATCTATATTTTGATTTTGATATTACTTCTTAAATTTCATCCTACAAAATCGAAACTGCAAAAAAGTTCTTAAAAAAAAATTAATTTTCTACTTAAGACAGTTAAACAAGACTGTAAAGTGATTCTTGTTCATTTATCGAAGCAATTACATGTAATATAACAATACGACTTTAACATTCTGTATTAAAAGTGCAAAATACACAATAAGGCAGAACAAAATTTAAGTTTGTCAGTTTTGATCGAAAACCTCATGATGCCAAGTAAACCGGCTAAAAATTTTAAAAAAAATAATAATAAGTAGAAATACAATTCTAATTTTTAATCTAAATAGAGTTAATAAATAAATTTTAATCTTAAAAAAAGTTATCTAACCAGTTCTCATACTTCTTCTAACTCATATAGTGAAAGAGCTTAAAATTAACTGTGAAAAGAATTCCAATTTCTTACGAGTCACTTAAAATTCTCTTTTATCAAATTTTAACCTGGTTCCCGAGGGCGAGGCCATTTAAATGTCAAACGATAAATTATATCAACAGATAAACGATATTCGAAAATTATCACCCTGAATTGAATTCGCCGATCGTCTGTCAATTAGGGGATAAGCGACAGACAGATGCCGAATCCGTTAAGCCTTTCTGAGATGAAAATAGCCGAGAGAATCGATTAGAAGGCGATCCCCGGAGATGTTATCGGTGTCCCAGTCAAGTAGCCATTACTTATCCACAGAGGTATAATCCATCGAAGCAATTACTGGAAGGCCCAGGTCACGATTTGGCGCCCAACGTGGTCATCACCGCCGGTATTACATCTCATTAGTCTCCCTTTCCCTCATATTTCTCCCCTGCAACTCCTTTTGTAGTGATGTAGGGAAAAAAAACAGATGGCTGCTAAGTCTGGCAATAGAGAAAATTATTTCCTCGTGGGCGTGACTGACGCGTTAAGGTGCGAAACTACGAGGCCAATCTTACTAACGAGAAAGTTGTTTATTAATTTCAATTTTTAAAATTAGTTTTATATGATGATGTTTTTGAAAGGCGTTTCTGTCTTCACATGCTTTCATCATGGGTAATCGTTAGATAAGGAATTATGATCACGTATTTCTTATGCAAACTATAAATATAGGTAGATACTTTAGTAACGCTTGGAGTTTTAAGGAAAATATCTGGAAACCCTCAATTATAAATAAATAAACATTTAAATTAGTAAAATTAACAATATTCACGAATATAATATTAAAATAAAGAAATAAATCGATCAATAAAATTAAACTAAAAAAAGAAAAAGATGATTGAATGAATGAATTTTTTTTTTCTTTATATATATATTTATTGAAAATTATAATTATGAGAGATAGTTGACCGTGGATGATAAATGAGAAGAAGATGGTTGGGGTTGCGGTCAATGAAAAACACAAATAAGTATGATTAACTTATTTTAATGGCACATTAAAATAAGTTAATCATACTTATTTGTGTTTTTCATTGACCGCACCCCCCACCATCTTCTTCTCATATATTTATTGAAATTTTCAACTGTATAATACATTCACTAAAGTTGATTTCAGTTATAATGGAGTGATACAGGCGTGTAGGGAACTACCCATTTGTAGCAATCCAATGAGCTTTTTACACTGGCAGGTCTGCAGACCATCTTCTTTTCAGGCACCTCGGAGGATTGTCAGGAATGGAAGGATGCAAGGTTAGAAACTAGAGGATTTGGGTGGGTAGAGAGTTTATAATGGAAGGAATCATATCTGGTTCGGGCTAGATCGATTACATAGGGAACATTAAGGTCATTATGTATGATTTTATTTGTGTCTAAGTAAGGAGCACTTTGGAATGTAAGGATTGGATACGAGAGGAAATCGAAGGTTTAGAGGAGCTCCAAAGCTCAAGATTGGCCTTATTACAGTCATGTAGATCAGTCTTTTGTAATGAGTTGGAAGTTTAGATCATTTACCTAGTAAGTGCAGTAATAGTCGAAATCTACTTACAGTTTTCTGTCTTTCCAGTCCTTTGTGAGAATTCCAGGTTAGTCCTTTGTCGAGATGTAGTCCAAGGTAGCGGATTTGTTCGACAAGTGTAAGAACAACATTATTAAAGGAAACTATTGGACATTCGGAAGGTTTACGACGAAGAGTAAGGGTGATTTGATGGGGTTTGTTGGAATTGATTTTAATCTTCCAATTACACCACCATTCTTCGAGGGCTATGTTATGGGATTGGAGAGTTTGGGATATAATTAAAGGGCTATTATTAACTGCGAGCACACATGTGCCATCGGCATACGTGGTGAGGATAGTGTTAGAATTGGTTGGGATGTCAGCTGTATAATCGGTATAAAGAATGGGACTGAGGATACTATCTTGAGGCACACTAGCGGGCTGAGAATAGAGGTAGGAATAGGAACTATTGTGGTTTACTTGGAGCAATCTATCAATGAGAACGCCAAAATATTTATTAAGACGTGAGAAAATATATTGATGGAGTAAATCAGTAATAACGAATTTCGGGAGACCATCACGTAATTAACAGTCTTGACAATAACAACTAAATCTCATATTGTGAACAGTTTTTTATATCTGAACATGCCATGCATATTTACTTACACTGTGAAGATTTCGTAATGCAAAAGTGATTTTAAAAAAAAAAATGTCAAGGAAATTCTATAATTTATTCGACAATGTCTTTAGTAATTTGTTGAGAATATTCAGAATTCTTAGCTGTTATGGGAATATACTTGCATATTTTTTAATAATTTATTTTACTTATTTTATTTTACAATTATTTTTAGTTGTTATTTACAACTGTATACATATACATATGCATCAAGGATTATCATATGCATATTGCTGTAAAAGTTGTATAAAGAAAAGGACCAAGGATACTACCCTGAGGTACTCCAAACTAGTAGACTGGGGAAACAGGTATGAATATGCGCTGTTGTGATTTACTTGAAATAACCTGTCTGAGAGATAAGAACGGTTAATGAGGAAATATGTAGGGGGTAGGAATTTACGGATCTTATATAGTAGACCTGGGAGCCAGACTCGATCAAAAGCCTGTTCTATATCAAGAAAGACACCCGAGCAGTACATTCCGCGCTCCAATGAAGACGAGACGACATCAACCACACGATGGCATTGCTGGCTAGTGGAGTGAGATGTTTGGAATCCAAACTGGTGATCTCGGATTGTGTGGTTGGAACCTATGATGGGGTACAGGCGTTTTAAGACAAAATTCTCAAGGATTTTGCTCATAATAGGTAACAGAGAGATAGGACGGTAAGAGGATGGGTGTTCTGGTGGTTTTCAAGGTTTGGGAATCATTTTGATTATCGATAATTTCCTTGGGTCAGGAAAATATGTGGATCTGAGGACAGCATTGTAAATGTCTTATTTTTTTTTTAAATTAGTACATTGAAATATAATTGTAGGTACATATTAGTGCAATAAATCTGTAGTCATTTCATAATATAATAGGTAACTAATATTGCATTAGACAAAACATTTATATGCATAAATACGCCACAATATTATAGTTATCTTTCTGTTTTCTTTGCGTTTAGTCCGGTTAACAGAATCAGATATGTTATAGAATTCCTTGAATGAGAGAATCCTTTGATAAAACTCACTTTCTGTTAAATACATCCTATAGCAAACAAAATATGTTCCTAATAACCAATTCGTACATTATAGGCGGTTGGATTATAAAAATAAAATAAAAAAACAAGTTTACTAATGACTTTACAGGAGGCGGAGAATTTTGTACGTTACTAACGATTGTTCCTTATAGCAGAATTCTTTATAAACGGTTTATTGTAATAATAATGAAAGTAACTACAGCCTTTTAAATCAGTGAATAATATTATTTAGTGTTAGTTAAAACACAAAACGCTGATGTGTCCGTTCCATCATATTAATCATTTAGCATAAAGATCTTCGTTTAGGGCCATACATTGCATGACTATATCATACAGAAGGAGTGTTTTCTAAAAAGAGAGAGGTATTTGCATATTGTTCGTATGATTACAGAAGGGTATTTATTTTTTTTATTTATGAAAACAAAATAAATAAAAAGTTATCAATTACAAGAAGAATGGCATATTATAACAATTAAACAGAACTTCCCATTTCCTTACAAATTAACAATTGTATCCCTGTATATAAAGTAAAAATGATGACCTCGGCGTTGCATCACATCTCGCAGCCCGTGTCTGACGGTTGACGAAAAAAAATACCGACCTGAAATAGGTTTTAGAAAAAAAATGTCGCGTGTCAGAGCCACGCGGATGGTTTTCAAAAAGAGCTGAGAGAGGTTTTCAAACGGAATTATTTCGGGGTTATCTTCAAACACTCTTGTGCGGACCGATGTGAAAAAGACAAACAAAATGTGGCATAGCTATGTCATTGTCAGGGCGTCTTTGTTGTCAGAGCCTGTGTCAAATCGCCCGGGATGACGACTCCCTTAATAGAAGGCCATCATCAGCGCCTCTGTTTATTGTTATGCTCTGTCTCGTTCTATTCCTCTTTACTGGGTTGTTGTTGTATTCTACACTGCTTTTTGTTCTGTGGTTTTATTAATTCCTTTAGAAATCTACGTTATGCACATATTTTAAACAATATATTAGATATATTTCCAAAACTAAAACAACACTAATCAAATTAGACAATTATGTCGAATACATGAGTTTTATTTTTTTTAAATATAATTTTTTTGATAAATTATGTTACAATTATACAAAGCAGAAAAATAATCTCTGATAAAGCAATCAGATCATACGGTACCAGCATTGGTAGACTTGACACGTTGTCAAAATTGTGATATTCTTTAGGAAACAGCCAAATCTATTACCATGATAGTATTATGGGATAATTTTTATTCTTTTGAATGATTACTTTCATATCATGAGTCCTACCTAACAAAGCCCACTAGTATTATGTCTAAGAAAAACTTATTTGGCATCCCAGTACATTCGAATCGAATTCATCTATTTTACATCGCTCTCAAATTTATCAAAATAAATATATATATATTTATATTGTAGAGATATTTTTATATCATAAGGGTGGTTAAAAAAATAAATGATTTGTTACCATCAACAAAACATAGAAACATAAAATAAATATTAAAAATTAGAGAGTTAATATATTAGATATTCTGAGTTTGTATTTTCAAGTGGGTATAATTATTAACTGTATTAGAATTATACATTTCTTAAGTTCTTTTTGATGAATAAGGATTAAATTGTTTAAAATTAATGCCATAATTTCAGTTTAATAGCATATTACAGAATTATAATAGCATATCAGTGATTTTCATTCAAAATATACTAATATTCTTATTATAATAACATGTAAACGGTATGTTTACATCAATTTAAACATGATTTCAATAGTTGTATAATTTTAAAATATCGAAATATTCTTTGTAACATGAGTAAAGTAATCAAGGTCACATTTTGTTGGAAGTTTAATGTTACCTTATAGATATAGTTATACCTTATGGATAAGCGACAATAGCATCATGAGTATGTGAACTACAAATGCACATAACATTAAAATAATCATACATATAATTAAACTGATGTTTCTTAAACAATGTGGAGCTCATAATATTGCTGTATGAATAGACACCCAGAATCAAAACTAGGAGGGGGAGGGGAGGGCAAGACATGATCAATGAGGTTGTGACATTTCAGCACAGAAAAGGTGAATGAAACTAAAATTTTAAGAAAATTAAATATAAGTGTATCAGTGCCTTATTAGTTATTACAATTAGTATTTGCTTGAAAAAATATGTTTTTATTAAATAAATCATTTTTTTCACTTCTAGGGAGTGAAGTCCCTTCTTGCCTCCTGCTGGGTATGCCCATATATGAGAATCAATTTCATCTTGAAGTATGACGTTGGTAAAATATTTTTTATTGAAAAATAAAGATAATAGTGTGAATCCCTACGATCCATGAAGAGTCATGAGTACTTTGTAAGGTACTCAAGGTAAAAAGGTAATTTTTTTAAAGATTTCGTTCCACGACCAGATTTTACCCAATTTCATGAGGCTAGCTGGACCTTAGGAGGTTTCCAGAACCAACAGAGCTGATTCACGACTACAGTAAAACAAAAAATAATTATTTGCCACAGCCGAATTCGAACACAGGTTCTTCGACTTTGTAGCGTAGTGCCTTACCACTGTACCACCACGCTCCCATTTAACGGGAAAACAAAATTTTATATTTTCGAAAATAAACATTATTTAAATAAAAAGGAAAAATAAATAAATACCGAATAAACATAAATAAAAACCGAAACTTAAATTTTATATTATTGAAAAAAAAAATTATTATTTGGAGTTCATCTTTGAGTATATTTTAAAATATAGAAAAAAATTAAATAGTGATATATTTTATTAGTACTGTTCATTGCACCCCTGTTATTTTCTATCACCCCTTAGAAAGTGGCACCCATATTAATTGTGTAAGTGGGTATATATGTAAAACGTATCTGAGCAATTGCCAAGTAGCAGAAATCAATGTACTAATATTTTTTTAAAATATTATTTCAGACTTGGGTCTTCATCTAATGGATATATATAAGAAATATAACAATAAATATGCGAACGAAAATAAAAATACTTTTCCTTGAAAATTTCCAAGATATTTGGCAGGGACCTGTTCACATACCCTCCCCCTGTCCAGGAAGAGCCCAGACCTCGGAATGGCCTGGCTCTGACAGTCGATACCTCGATAATATTTATCGATCTCTTATCTGCTTCCTCTCTCCTGGGTAAATATCCAGTCTTATCTCCACGGCTCCTTCGCACTTAATGTCGCACCGTCCGGAAGTGTATCGTAGTCTTCAATCTAGGCTTCGTATCTTGAGTGAGTCATCATCGCCTGACAGGAGGGGCTCAGGAATTTCTTTTCCATCAATGTATCTACATGGATCTTAGCGAAAGAATAAATAACGTGAAGAGCTAGTTGGTTATTTCAAAATAAATGGATAATAATTACAAGAACAAATAAAAATTCTAATAGTTATAAACTTTATTCGAATAAGTAACGCTGTTATTACTTCTAATGGAGTTTTTCATGCACAAATTATTATTTATTTGTTCAACATTTCCATATATAATTCAGGATTAATAAATGAAAATCTTTTAAAATAAAATTCAATTAATAAGAAATTTTAATTTCTTATTGAAATAGTATGACAGAAATTAAATGACAAATTTCAAAAATGACTTTCTCTGAGGTACCTTTAACTTTGTTAGAAATGTATATTTATGGCTTGAAAATAATTAATATTTTTATTAGGTATGAAAAAATTGTACCTAATTGCTTAACATAAGCTATGAACAGTAGTAATAATTAACTTGAGGAGATAAGAACTTAACAAATAATATTTAATATAGAAAGCCGTATAAGGTAATAAAGGATGATGAAAAAACTAGCATGATTTTTTCGTTCAACGTTCCTCATCGTATTTATTACATAGATTTTGTTTTTTTTATTTCACTTGACCTATTTTTTTCAGTATTATGGAGGCTTTCAGTTGACTAGAATTCTATAACAATTTAGCATGGAATAAAAAGTTAAGACCAGAGTGTAATTTTTTAGTAAATTTTTAAAAGTATGACAGAAATATTTTTACAGTGCAAAAGAAAATTGGGTTAATTATTAACGAAAAGTATTCCCACTGTGAGTAATATAAAAATATTTTTTATGAAATAAGCCAGGAATTCTTCAAACTTTAACTAGGAGTGTAAGATTCAGGTCATGTTATGCACCCATCGCACCAGATTTTTATTATTATTATGAACTTGATTAATTAAAAATAAAATATTTAGTAAAGGTTCAGCTGTCTGATTTCGGATTAATTTCAAAAATAGATTTCAATCAACATCAATTGAGTTTTTTCAAGACACTTCTTCAAATGGATTCAACTCCTTCAGGGTTCGTATATGTTTTAGTTTATTAGGACAGTTAAAATTCTAGATCACGACTATCTTCCAGCGTTGGACCAAGACGTGAGCAGAGAAGACTAATGACCAAGAGATGAAGAGAGACTAATGCCAGGCGAGCTCAAACTAATTGCCAGTCTTTAATTTTAAACTGAGAAGGGGAGCGCCAGATCCTCTCCCCCCCCCCCCTCGCCAAATGGCTGATAATTTGTATAATTCCCAACTAACGGCGCGGCTCAACTTTCTCAATTACTCCCAACCTCTTTCCCTTCCCGTTAATTAATTTACATCGTTGTCGGAAATACTCAAAAGTGGGGCTTCATAGTAAAAAAATCGGATGGCGAAACCGAAAAAAAGAATATGAAATTATTTAAGGTAAATATTTTTAAACAATTACCTCGTTTAATATAATTTTATTTGCATATTTTTCGAAGGATTGGAAAACATCATAAGTATCAAAATAATATATATGTATATAAATATAATCAGTTTATATTTTTAATAAATGTATTGAAAATATAAGCTAAAATGCATGTGCCTATGAAAAGATAATCGACCGAATTTCACGACTTTACTTGAGTTTGGAAAAAGGCTAATAAAAACTGAACAATATTTACATAATTCAAAAAGCAGTGTATTGAGGACAAAATAGAGAATAAAACAATGCCACAAATGTTTCTATATTCATTGAAAAAGTATATAAATACGAAAGATATAAATGATCAAAAATATTATTTGCACATTCCAAAAGTAATTTTTTCATCATAACATTACAAAGTATATACTTTGAATTTCCAATATATTTTATGAGAAAATAAATAATATTGCATAACAAAAATAAAGAATAACTCCAAGGTACATTGTAAGCGCCGGACGGATTATCTGTTCCAAAACAATGTTCTTTTATATTGTCGAATAATTTTTTTTTTTTATTATTTCGTAATCAAATAAGACCATTTATACCTTACTGTATTTTGAGCGATACAAGGTGCGGACCGATATATTTGAGCTGATCGGAAATCAGTTATCATTACCACGATTGCTATAGCTAGATATAAATAAGTTAGTTGCGAAATGCGGTCAAGGAATTACAACAGTTACCAATAAACGTTCAAAACGTATTATTCCCTCTCTCCCCATACTCTCACAAACTACTTTAAAATAAATCAAAATAGTGGTTAACCATCTCTACACCAGTAGTAATTATTTTAAATCAACCTTTATTAAACTTTATACTATTCTTTATAATTATTATACCAATAATAATATGTAACATTATATAACCAAATTTTCCTGTGTTTTTTAGTTTACACCTCTCATCATCATAATAGCCTTGATGAAGACCTGGATCAACTATTTGTCTTCATATGACCACTGGCTTGACTATCTCTTTCAAATTTTATTTCAATTTTTCAATTAATATCTGTTTATTTTACAGTTTTTTTTGTTTCTAAAGCTCGCGAAGCAAAAATCAAATGTGGAGTCAATGAAAGATATATTTACTTTTTGTCTTCAAGTAATTATTTTTACGAGGATCGAATAACAACGATCTACATAAAAAATAAATGTTAAACACTAACTATAATTAACTTTTTGAATGAGAATCCAAGTCAGAAACTCAAAAGTTCTGAGCTTTAATGTTACTATTCAAATAGATTTACAGCGATAAAATCCGTTAAGCGAGGAAAGTGAAAACTGACCGGTATATAGATAATATAAACAGTTCAGAGACATTTTCAAAAGATACTCCTGTAATTACAAAACTTGAGAAACCACCCGTAAGCTTCGTAACTCCATAAATATAGTCAACAGATTCAATTCCATAAATGCACACCTTCAGAACAAACTAAGGGGGTATAAACCAAAGTCCACCTGAGCAGAGAGTATTACATTACGGAGATATGCCAAGGTTCAAACCGAGGATAACTACACAAGCAAATAAATGACCGGGGAGAACCCATCATCAAGCCGCCATAACTCGGCACATTCCCAACGACTTGCGCTCACCGATAGCCATCACTGCGCCCTTATCTAAATTACCACTACCTTCCAAATTAAACAGCGCAGGACCGCGATGGGTGTTGTAGATAGAGCAGGTCGTGTCCTATCTCTGCTTTTGGGACTGGAAGATTTATAGCCGATATTAATTGTACTTTTTTATTATTATTTCTTTTTATGATACTTCAGTAACAACGAAACGTAAACAAGGAATCTAAACATGTAAAGATCAAATCAAAAGCATGTCTAAAGATACAAAACAAATTTATGTTTCTCCGTAGAGGCCCTATAAAATAAGTACCATCAAGTACCCACCGTTCTTTGCAAATACTTATATAGGAACTTTGCTACAACGTATAGGATAAAAGGACATATCTATAATTCCCTAGATTCTCAATAATCCATAGGATATTGAGCAGATTTTCCAAAGTTTGAGAAGTATTGCATAAAATTTGTCCAAATATTTTAGGAAAACTAATACCTCGAAAAAGTTTCACTATATTTTTTGCAGTTGCACTATAATATATTCTCAAATATCGAATTTCCCTACTCAAGTACCTCAATTATTGAGGGATGGCAACCTAAATCAGTGGGTTTTTTTTTTATGAATAATACAAATGTCAACATGACTGAAAAAATAAATCAAATATACAATGTTAGTCAATATTAACATATAATTGTGATACTATCAATTATATAGATATATAATAATATCGGGATATAGTAATAATAGCTAGATTTTTTTTTTAATCAGTAATATTCAACGATAGAACATACGATAGACGATTGACTGATTGATTGATTTATTTTCCATTAACCATGCAGAGTACGTAAAACAAAATATTTAGTATTTAATGTAAGAGAAATATACAATGAAACCACACCACGACTATAGTATGTTAATTACACGTTCATTTCTTACTCATTTCGAAGTATTTTCTGATTTTCAATGAATTTGTAAAGTTCGATGTATATAGGTTGGCGTGAAAATATTTGAGACAGATAACTAGAAGTAAGTTAAATTATCGCCTAATGATTTTAATAACGGATAAGCATATTGATAGAAGAAATGTAAATCTGATTCATCAAACAATACTTTTGTGAAAGCGGCCACAAAACGAAAGAGCACTAAAGGTGCCCTCCAACAACAAACCATTCTGAGGATCAGACGAAAAACGGAGACAAATCGTAAGAAATAGCCAGGCTAATTCAAGAAGACAGGACGACAGAGACAGAGTAGCCAACTGAAGTAGACAAAGCGACCAGCTGAGTTAAGGTGGCAGCCCTGATCAATCCGACACAAGATGGCCGTCCACGGCCTCATCCATCAACCCCCACTCCAACGACTGCCTGCCCCCACTCCACCGCCGGCAACCCCCACCATTTCCCCCTCCACTAACACATGATTTATGAGGCTCATAATTGGCCCACGGCCCGGGGCAGTGATTTATGAGCTGAGGCTTTTCAAAAGGGGAAAACAATTAAGGAGAGTGATGGATGCGCCATCTACCGGCTAATGCCCTAAATAAATTATACGGGCCCACGTCCGTCTCTATCATCCCATCTATCATACGTTTGTTAGCTGCCTACAGGACTTCTTGAGAGGTTGTCCTTTGAAAGGAACATCAAGGGTGACGTTCTATTTCTTAATGTCCCAGAAGCCTAATATATCACGATTTATAATAAATCTGGTGACTGACGAAGAAGTTAATTAAGAAATCATTGTTCACCTATTTATAAATAACCAGAATCTTTTAATTTTGAGAAATTATGAGATTATTTCTAGGTCATAAATAAAATATTTTATTAAAACAATAGAATGGGTGGTCAATTTAGTTAGTTATTATTATGTGGTGGCTATTATGGCTAGTATTTCTGAACAAACTAACCATCAAACATTTAGAATCATTTTTTATGTTATTGAATGAAAAAGTTTCATTATCCGTAACACGGTGGAATCAAATACATAAATTTTAGATTTTATTAAGTACAAAAAGGTTATCATTAAAATTTACTTACAATTAATAAAACTGGTGTACGTAGACAGAATAAGGTGCAATGTTGAAACGAAAATTTATTCGTCTATTGATGTCCTCTATTACTAATTTATCTATTAAATTATAGTAGTTAATAAGTTATTTATTTTTAATAGTCATCATTCAGTTTTTTTTTTATAATTCATTTTACTGCCTCTTTTAAAATTATCAGTGGGAAAATTGATAATAATACATAAATTATCTAAAATGTTGCCATACCATTTCTGCTATAAATTTCCAAATAAAATTCAAATAATGAATAAAAATTTGACTTATATTATTATGCAAAACCTTCAAAGGTTGAATGTACCTAATTTGAATTAATTGCGTAACCAATAAATTAACTATTAAAATATCCAATAGTAAATTGCTAATAAATCAATGAATATATTGATGCGAATCAATAAAATTATCAGATTAATAAAGATATGTTCAAAGAAGTGCTACAAAAATTTATTGGTTGGAAAAAAATCTTAAATTCTCCAACAATTTTGACCTAATTCGCTAACTTTTATTTGACTGTTATTTTACCAACTTATTGAAGATTATTCCATGAAATTCGCCATACCACTGAAATTTAGAGGAAAATTAGCGCCCCGTAAATTACATTTATAAGAAATTTTATGTTAAATAACCTCTTAGAGCAATATTTTACCCTAATATCACCATTAGATTTAGATTCTCAAATTTCCAAACATTTTAGGTTTTGTTTTAATTATTCACCGAGTGATATTCCTCTTATAACAACAATTTTAAATTGAAATTTTTGTAAACTAATATAATTATAAAATTTATTAAGTAATTGGAATGTTTTTCTATTCAAATTAACATTGTTATTTATAATTTAACTCTTTGAAATTTACATAATCAACTGATATAAATAAAACTTTCCTGGTACTTTTGAAAGTAATTGGGTATGAGTTAAGTTAATGTAGAAATAAATTTAATTAATGTATGATGAATAAAAATTACAGAATAATTTCTCGAAGCTTTTTTCTAGGCCTAAGAGAGAATATTGTTCCATTTCATAAGTTGTTATAATTTCGGTTTTTTATTTTATTTTATTTTTTTATTAAACTTTAACTTCAATGTTCTTTGATTTTTTATTCCAAAAGTAACCTAATAGTTTTTAGTCTATTAACGGTTTATTAAATTGTTATTTTGCTTGGTTTTGGCCTATTCAGCTTCTACAATCCAAGCAGCGACTAAATAAATACGTTTCACTTTAAAGTTTTATTCCTTTAATAAAACCCGCACTTTGCATAGTGAAGAAGATAAGAGGAATGGTAAAGAATATTAACTATACGTTTTTCAGCACATGTTATGTTTTCAAGCACACGTTCTACCAATGACACACGAGGACAGGCTGATTAAAATGCACCACTGTTCCTCAATACAGATCTTTCCAGCACCACTGCATACATCTTCAACACCAAGGACACAAAATAAGCTATATACGTGGTGTCTGAGTAACATGGTCCATCTTTGATAAAGGTTAATTATAGGTGACAAGTTTCCCATTCATTGTCAGAAAGACCTTCATCAGGGCAATTTATTTTATTCTGCACTTCACTTTCACTATGCAGCTATAGATCGTTCGTGAACGATCCGTTCACTAACTTGCACGTTCCGAGATTTATGCATTTTTTTTTTAATATTCTTTTTGTAATATTTTATTGCACAACATAATATATATTACTATAAACTTTATAATATTTTATTAATACATTAATAATTACCTATTTGGTTCATATATAATTAATATTAAATTAATATATTGCTGTTATAAATTATGTGGTTTCAATTAGTAACCTATCTTATTTCAAATTTAAGTTCCAATAATTGCTAAAGCTTTTTGGGAAACAATAAAATAACATATCTATGTAAATAAAAACATTATTATTACTTCTCTGTTAGGATAAATGACACAATAAACATTTTACAATCGGGATCAAAATTTGTATAAAATAATACATTATTTAAAATGATAAAATAATCAATAGAGACATGTTTTTGATAAAACTGGTGTCGTTATGGACAGATTTTGAAGATACGAGAAAGACTAAAAACATTGAGATTATGACTAATGAGTTTTAATTAAAACAATAATAAACGAAAAGTCGTAATTTTCATATTCAATTTATGATAATACAGGGCACCACTGATTTTGTGGCTCAAGATGTTAGAGTCGATGCTTATAAAACGAACACCTGAATTATAATTATAAAATGAACATTTCCTGGACTAACTCCATTTTTTTAAAAATTAATCCTATTCATACTTCATATTTTAAGTAAAATATGTATATCTACAACATTTAATGTATGGGAGAGTTTTATTAGATTAAGAATTAGTTTTTAGAATTGGTTATCTGTATATTAAACATGAGCTACATAAATTTAAGAGTTTTTTTTTTTTCATTTCCTCTAAAATAAAAAAAAAGTATAGCCAAATATTTGTGGTAAAAAAAAAATATTTATATGCTGCCATAATCTACAAATCAAATAATATTACATTATTTTTAAAACATAATTCATATTTATTTAATTTTATACAATTTTATAAAACTTCATAATTGAATGTTAGTTTTGAGGAAAATTTTTCCATGAAAATTAAGTTATAAATCGGCAAGAATAGGAATTGTGTAATGAAGAAAAATAAATCTAATAATTTAATATAAGATAAATAAATAAATCTCAAATTTATGTAGTACATGTTGACCATGCAAATAAATAATTCTATCAGTATTTTATTATAAAGATAATGAGTATTTTCTATAACTCATTAAATGATATAGGTTTACTGAAAAATAAAATGTTTTCATTTATGATGAATTGGTGTAAAATCATATAAAAATAAAAAAAATATTATTATTATTTTTAGAATTGATAAATTTTATACAATATTTATCACTTCATTCATTATTCAGGAACAACAGGAATTGTGCATGGAATCCTCCAAGCGCCTTAACACTAAATTGTATGTTTTGGTTAGTTCGATTAAGTACTATTCACATTTATTAGCAATAGAAAAAAAACAAACTTCTCCAACACTCTAAATATATATTAAATGGTATTTCACAAGTGGCGGTCGGTAGAAAAGTCCGCCTAGAGGATATATAGACCATATCATTACAGAAACAACAGCTGAGACCTACCTTCCAACAGGCAGGAAGAAGAGGCACCGACAATGAAGTACCTTGGACATAGCAATCAGTAGTTCCATTGTGATAGGACAAAGAAGAGCTAAGAGAGAAGACAATGACTCGACGATTGACTCGCCCTGTCACTAATGGACACCAGAACAAATAGTCCTGAGGTCCCCCGCGGGCCGAGGGTTCGATGATGTATTACCCAAGGGTCGGCACAAAGGGCCAGCATATGCTCACACCACAATGGTCGAACGATGAATAGTTTGGGCTTGGTCGTTAGTTTTTGTGGAGAAGGGGGGTGTTAAGTGGCGTGTTTGATGGTTAGGGGAATTGCGTCAGGAGTTGAAATTAAGAATGCAACAGAACATATATTGGGCCTAGCAGGTCACGGGGCGAAATTGAGCCTCACAATCTAAGTTTTATTTTGTTAGAAAAGAAACAAAAGAAGGTATTATTGAAATATCCCGAAATAAATCTTACCTTCCAAATGGTATTGAGGGTCTACGTTCTGACTATTGAGGCATTAGGACTGAAAAATATTAATGTAGACCAAATATTGCACATCTCATATCAGTATATGACGCAAACTAACTAAATAGGGATAATAAACATGTTGAAATAGTTCAACAATAACATCAAATAAATAAAAATTAATATTTGTTAGTGGGTACGTTATGTCATGTTATTCCGTCCATCCGGTTGAGATGGAGCTTTTTGCTAAATCTTTAGGATTTTCCCGGGAAGTATATGGGCTAAAAAAAAAAAAAAAATTATTTACTATTTTTTTTTAAATTTATTTATTGATAGATATTATAATCTGCCACACCGTTGTTCGCAATAGGTAATGGTGATGAATGATAATATTCTTACTAAAATAAAATAAAATAAGAATGAAAAATAAATAAATAAATGGGAAAAAAGTATATAGAAATAAATAAAGTCTCTCTTAAAATATATACAAACAGAAAGATAAAGAAAATGAAAATAATCAAACTATGTGCATGAAAAAAGTAAATATATAAAATAAAATAATTATTTACAAAATTAAGCATTTTTAGCAGCTCAGAAAGTATACATTTTCTTAATGGTTATTAAATGCCAATCGATTTGTCTCTCTCTGATCAATAAGAAAAAAATATTATTGATTCCTCTAAATGATTTTTTTATTCATTTAAAAGTTTAAAAAAACATAATAAGGCTTGAAGGAAGGTCAACAATTTTTTTTTATTTATGAATAAGCATGATATTTGTTTTTAGCGTTGTCTGAAACCCTTAAATACCATTTTTCAAAGAAATTAGAAAATTATTCATTTTTATCCTTAATTTATTTGTTGAGTTTTTCCTACCGGTGACCATTGCTCATATATTTGTTCATAACTCCTTTGCATTTTATACAATTTCTACGTCAATACAACCGCTGAAAAGCTGAATATCTGCTATGTTTATCTAAATCAACAAAATTTTAGGTAATGAGATGTAGATGGTTGACCGTAGATTAATAAGCGGAGAATTTCAGGGCTATAAGAAAAAAAGAGTAAACAACCATCATTCAGAGAAACATAAAATTGAAAATTACTTTTATTGTTAAATTTATTATTTCTTTCAATTTTATGTTTCTCTGAATGATGGTTTTTATCTCTTTTCGTTTTATAGTGATGAAGTGATAACGGTTTTTTTTTTTCATATTTATTGGAATTTATAGGACGACTTGGGCAATTACGTTTCGCTCCGAAAATTCCATTATTAAAAAAAATAAGAACTGGAATATAACTACAATTAACATCATTTCTGCTGTGAATATTCTTTAATGGCATTAAATTGTCCACTTCCGCTCACTCAAGAGATTATCAAACCACTGTAGATAACAACCCCACCCTCCTTCCGCGTATGTCAGAAATGATCAGGGAATCATAATTGGGAGAAAAAGAAAAAATGTCAAAGTTAAAATAAAATCCTTTTTTTTTTAAGTCAGATATGCCACTATTAAAGCAAATCAGAGAAGCATAAAAATTATATTTCCAATTACATAACATGGAAGTAAGCAGTGTAGCCAAAAGAGTAGACATCACAACCTTTTTTCACGAATTTTTATAAAATACACAAAAACAGATTTAAAATATCTAATAATATTGATGATAAAATATTTTTTCATCGTCAAAGGAATAGAACTAAAAAAATCTTTCAGTGTATAAATAAGCCACAAACTCATAAAATAAGCCAAGTATAGATGCATCATTAACTATTGTGATACTATCACTATATCCATGTCTACAATACTTCCACCTGAGAAATATAACTAATAAAAATGTATTTTATGACAGAATTAACTTCTTTTTTTTTCAATTATTGATAGCTAAAATGTCAACAAAACCAGTGGCTGGCTACATTGTATACAAATGCATAACGCAATATTTTGAACAAACAATCTTAGATAACTGTAATATTTAGTATATTGTCCTTTAAATGAATAAGTTACATTTCAGGAACACCAGAACTATTATTATAAGGGCTTCATAATTGTAAATCCAAATCAAAAGCCCGAGGTCAGAGGATATATTTTCGGATTTGCTAGTTTATTTATGTTTATAAAAATACTTCTAAAAAAAGAATCACCTATCCTCAACTGATTCATAGTGATAAACTGATTTTTTAAATTTTGTTTTTTTGCTATGTGAAAAATTCTTACGTTTTTTTCAATCTTGGCAATACCTAAGTATGGTGAAAGTTACAAAACTCTAAGGATTTCTTTGTTAAAGTTGTAAAAGTGTAATAATGGCTAATAATTCTTATTTAACTTGAGAACTTCCAATATATGCAGCCTTTATTACCCTATTGGCTTTTTCCAACATATTTAGTAATTAAAAATTGAAATTCACAACAGTATAACTACGTTATTTCCCCTTACACAATTTAGTGGGTTATTTGAAATAATTTAGGATAAGCGGTTATCATCTAGACCAAAATTATTTTGGAGTTAAGTTTTTAATGGAATGGTATACATCTATCTCAGGGCGAACCGGAAACAAATGAAATATTGAGAGAGGTTTTTATGAATAACATGACAAGAAGAATTTATGTTTTTTCAATTTTGGACCGTATGTATTGGATGCAGGTGTTTTTTTTTTTCTAATGTAATTTAAAATTTAAAAATAATTGAAAAATTAAATTTAAGAAAACTTGAAAGAATTTTTTGGTTATTTAAATATTATTAAAGACGATTTCAGATATTAAAAAATAAAGAATTATTGGCACTTGTTTAAATAAAAATATAAACTAGTTTCATGTAAATTGGGTAGTAGAAGCCTGACAATTCATGTAATAGTGACTTCAGAATGTAAAAAATAATATCATACAACTGTATCATCCCTGGCTCTCATTAACCTAATGTATTATGTCAGTATCTAAACTAATTAATTATATTATAAAATCTATTTAATTATAATAACAGTTTTGAGAATATTTGTCCAGCAACTGGTGTCTTAAACCATTCATGTAAATTGGACCACTGAAGCCTGACCATGCAAGTAATAGTGACTTCAGGAAAGAAACAGAATACCGAACAACTGCGTCTTCTAGGCTCCAATTAACGTAATATATTAAGTCGACATCTTAAGAAATTTTCTTGTAAAACCTATTTTATTATAATATTAACAGTTTTAAGAATACTTGGCTCTTAATTGATTTAGAAAATACAAGACAATAATACATAATGATAGCTGTTACATATTAATAGAAAGATCAAGGAGCAAAGCAAGGTCACGACAAGGCAAACAAACAGGAACAGGAGCCGACAACAATCCGTTACTGTTGCTGTAACTCAACAATAGCGATCAGTTTGTACTAATACAGTCGGCAGGTCCTTCCCGGCATCATTAGCATAATCAGAGCTGTTTGTCACTGTCAATTTGTAGCAGTTCTATCTCCAGCCGACTCTGATTTAATAACAGTTACAGGCCTTATCGTAGGGGTGCTGACAGAAACTCTGGCTATGTCAGGGACTATTTGTATCTAGTTCTGAGCTCTTGTTTGCTCAGAGTAAACATCGCTCTTAACTAGGCACACCTGAGATTCACACACGTTTAAAGCGTTTTCGAAATGTAGAGCTTGATCATTAGTTACCCCATCAAGAGAACAGTAAGTTTTATTCTTAGCGAATACAGGTATACTTCCATTTTTGTAAGGAAAATTAATGTTGTTGAGAACACTGAACAATGAGAACAAAGAACATTGTTACCTCTTATATCATTTTTTTCTCAAAGAAGAAATAAACCTTCAGTATTCACATAATTCATTTTAAAATAAAAGGTGAATGCTAAATTATGCAAACAATGTAATTGCATCAAAAAACAAACTAGGTTATGAGGAAGAGATGCAAACAAACATTTAAAAAGTTATATTACAGAAAACAATTTTGTTGACGACTTAGTGTTGTTTATTATACAATTTTTTTGGGGGGGTCTAGATGAATTGTATATTTTTTTTTAGTTCTCTCAGAGTCTTTTACGTAAATCAATGTCTAATTACTTTCCTAAACGATTAGCCTGAATCATTAATCAGGTCCAGACTGAGTAGGGTAATATCTTCAATTTTATTTGAAATTAAATTCGCCTTGGTTTAAATTGACTTGCAAGTATTTTAGAGATTTACGGATAAGATAATAGTGGAAACTTTTTTTTTTGTATTATCAATCCCAAGCCCTTTTTTGAAAAATTATACATCGTATATATCAACTTTCTTTCTTTCCTAATCAGAAATATAAAAAAACAACACTGAATTCGATGAAATCAGTCGGACAATTTCTAATGGGACAGGGGTACTAAAATAATCATTAATAGAACTCATGGTTTTGAAAATTAAATAAGTTTTCCATAAATGATTTTTTTTTTTTAAATCAGTCTTAATTTTACAGTCCAATGCTTATTGTTTAACTTCGTGACAAATCAAGTCATCAATCTAGATCTCAATGTTCCATACGTTGCTAATACGTCCAAACCCACTTGTTTCTAACTTTACTTCTCCTTCATTACCTGATAATCCTCCTAGAAAAGAAGATGGCCCCGAGATCTTCTCCTCTACAAATGTTGGAGTTTTATCAATGGGTAGATTCTCCAAATGTTTTTATCATGTTATTTTGCAACTTATAGCAAATTTACTAGTTGTATGTATTTTTATACAGTACTCAATAGCAATAAATAAATTATTTTAAAAAAAATCAGTCTTAAATAATTCATCAAGAAGAGCAACTTATATAATATGCAGCAACAATGTTCTGTTTACCATTAAACATTCAAATCACAGACACAATTCAACACTTTGAAGCGCAAAAAGGAAGCTAATTAAATATATTACAATAGACAATTCAAACATCGATAGAATAGAAATGATGAGCTCTATCAGATCCTCCTCAGAAACCAGGGGATTGGTGAATGACGAACATCTACATCGGATTCCGGAAAGTTCTGGCTCTGAATACGAATCAAGAGTCCTAAGAAGGAAAGGACAATCAATTTATATATTCATACACGTGCTTGGCCAACGACAGGCAGTAAATATCAGTGAACAACAACTAGCGAGTGAATAAATTAGGGTTGAACCCTGCGCAGGAATAAAATATTCCATCTTAAACCTTCTTGATGATTGATAACAGACTGTACCTCGTGCTGTCGTGTGCCATTTGTGGTGAGCGAGAAAGGGTTAAAACCCAAAATCCAACAAGTGCTCTCTGGCGGCATATTATTGAAGCTAGTAGTTCTCCCGTTTACCACACAGTACAATGCTATTTGTACAAATCAACAAGATATCACACTTTCCTAATACTACCCATAACACTCCCACAATTACTTTGCAAAAACCATTTTCTTACCACTTCATCGCAACTTGTGTTGGTCATCGTACTATAAATTAATTTTATTCACTGATAATTAATTTTAAAACAAAAAAATATCATTAAAAATAACTAACAATTAAAAATATTTTAACTTTAAACTAATAACAGTTGTTAATTTTTTAGAAATAAAAATTTTCATGAAGACAACAATATTTTAAAATCACCTAGTTCTTTCTCTAGAGAAATAGATGTATACATGTTAAAATTTTCCAAAACTGAATCAATTGCAACTATAAAGTAGGTTTAAAAAATTCTCTACACACTCGGTGTGGTGAGATTGTGCCGAGAATAAACAATTACTCCAACTATCCTCCTGTATTACTCCATCCTAATGTGTTTATATAAGGAGTATAAAAATATCTTTAAAATGGCACAATCTCAACTCATTATACAGTATAACTTATATATTATTATACTCATATATTCAAAATGAGGCAATTATTTAGTTTAGTGTTTTTCACTGTAATCCCAAATTGAAATCGAGACAATTTTGAAATCGACAGACTTAGTAATTCTAATCGAACATAATCGATTCGACCTCTATTTCATCTCTAAATTAATGGGTGAATGGAAAATGGATGTATACAGAATTTCAAATTTGCGTTTATTTACTTGAATAAATTTTTTATTTATTACTTCGTGTCAGTAATTTGGAAACTGATTTTGAATATCAAATTTAAAGCACTCTTGATAGCTGTTGGTTTAATAAAAATATATATTTCAAAATGATGATCAGATAGTGGTTGATACCAATTGATATCAATTTGTGTTTATGAAAATATGAGCTAACAAACATAAAATGAAATAGGCAAAATAATGAGTCGCCCTCCTAGCAAAATCCATAAGATTACGATGACTGACGTGAAGTGATTTGGATTTTGCGTTTCTAAGGAGTATTTCTCACCTAATGGAAACTTCATTTTGGCAGGTATCAGTGGCTGGTTCATTTATCTTTGAAATTGCGCCAAGCTCGAAATCCTACATAGTTTAACAAATTAAAGTTATAAGTTTCAGTAATTTTAGACAAACCAATAATAGATGCTTTTACAAAAACTGATCCTCCATTATTGGACTAGCAGATAAACTAAGCGAAGCCTAATTATTTAAAAATAATTTCAACATTGTTTTCAAAAATAGCAGACATTAAATCTTAGCCAATCTAATGGCTGGCATTGGTGCATAATTTCACGGAAAAAATACCGTTTTAGGGGAACTTCAAAAATATGATTGATTCATTTTCCCAATGGTCCAATCCCTTCTATTTTATGATTATGATCTCTCTGTGAGGCTATGCACGATACTATAGTCTTGGCTTTAAATCTTATCATCCCAAGATCCTAAAATAAACTATCGTGACATTGCATACATGTATTTAATAAAGTCAGATCCGACTCTTAACAATGCTCTTCGAAGACTGATACGATTACTTTATGCGGACTTAACACCGTAAACCGTAAATCCTGATAAAGAAATAAATCAATATCCCCCTTTCTACCCGTCCACGACATAAATTGCAGCGCTTGTCAACCTTTTTCATCTGCCCGCTTCACTCTGGAGATTTATAGTCGGTGGGAAAATTAAAGTAATATTTTAAAGGTTAAAGCAATATCAGTGACTGAGCGAGATTAAAAAACTTTGACGGAGATTAATATTAACAATGAATTCAGTCCGGGCTGAATTATGTATGAGAACACCGTTGCATTTTTCTATATAAAAGTTAAATAGCTATCACTGAAGATTTTATAAATCCACAGGCAAAATGCTTTAGGAATTTTGAGTCATAAAGCATAGAGATCTGTCACCCAGGAAAATATAATGAAGGTTGAAGTACTTTCAGGAACTATTTACTGTACGCAATAAAGAATATAGGTTAAATTTCTAAAACTTTTAAGGATTTAGTGAGCGAAGAAGCAAGATATAAAATAGCTTGAAATAATATTGAAAATAAAAAAAATGAAAATAAACTGGTTTTGGATAGGACATTTACGTGCTTATCAAACCCCAATACTGCCTTAAGGGGGAGTTCAATTGGAAGAAGAGATAAAACTATGCAGTTAGTGATATACCACGTAGAGACTGTTCTACTGGATCGGAAAAAAAATTAATGCTTGTAAATAGTTAACATGTCAAAGTAAAAATGCTACTGATTATTTAAAATATCATGACGCTTTTATTAAATAGTTACTTTAAATTTTAT